>NC_081771.1:33312180-33400845 GCF_963082965.1 Carassius carassius
ATGCTGAAGGTAGATGATGTGTTTACATTCTCTCTAGCTTTCGCTGATGACTCCCCTGTTGTAGTTTAGCAAGACTTTGCATAGCAGAAGGTAATTAATTCTTCAATTAAAATGTTGTTAAACATTTTTAATGAGCAGGAGACACGTGGGAGAGAGACGTGGAAGTATGTTTAAGCGGGGAAAGAAAACACGGCCGTTTGGAAGTTAGTTTCTGCGAAATGTGCTCCGTGACCCACTTTACCCAAACAACAGCCAGAGAGAACAGAAACATTTGAATGAAGCAGCGAGCGAGATGCGTGCTAGGGCTCAAAGGAAGCGTCCTTTATATCAGGTGATTACGCTTTCATTTGTCTGTGGCTTTTATCGTCAGAAGGCAAATTAGGCCAGCGTTACTCTCCAAACATCGCCGTCTGCACCCCTGAAAATCAACCTATTCCCAATGTAACAGATTTAATTAATAGTGTAGCAAAATAATCTGTTGCTAAGGACGAGAAGAAAAAAAGGAAGCTGGTAATTGGGATGCTATCTATCCTCTATAATTAAAGTCAAGTGAGTGACACACCAGACAATTTCTCTTGAAACAACCACGGTTGTTTCTTCCCGTCCGGCCGGAGCGACGACCTCAAGGTCGTGTTTCCGTCATCCGTCGTAATCTCCGAGCCACCGTAGTTCATTACCGTGTAGTTTCAGTGATGGCGGCCTCAATTAGAGACGTGTAAATGTGTTGTTTGCTTAATCACTCCAAAACTGGCCCTCAGGACTCGCCTAATGCAACTCCATTAAGAGCCCCATCAAAACAAAGATTCTGCTCCTAATGACCGTAATCTCTTTCCTTCGTCAAACAAACGCCAGATCTAGCCCTAAATCACGGCGTGATGAACGAGCGCAGGCCTCTGATATGGACGCACCGGCCTCAGGAGGACCGACACAAAGAGAGATAAACATCGTACAAACAGCATCGTTTACGCAATTACCGTATGTTTCCTGTGAGTCAGGCTTCGGCCTGCTGCTGTCCTTAAAAATGACTCAACAATGCTATTTATCCAAAGAACAACTTGCAAATAACAATAAAGTTATAAATGTAGATTGGATTAATAAATAAAAAGAAATAATTGATATTGTTAAATCATTTAAAAATAAGAAGTCAACTGACTGGATTGATATGGATATGTCTATGGTTAAACATATTATCGAGTGTGTTGAGAAACCCCTGGTACATATATGCAATTTGTCCCTACAAAAAGGTTTATTTCCTAAAAAAATGAAAACTGCTAAAGTTATACCCATATATAAAACTGGAGATATACATACTTTTTCAAATCATAGGCCTGTTTCTTTGCTTTCACAGTTTTAAAAAATATTGGAAAAGTTATTTTATACAAGATTAAATGATTTTGTTGTAAAATACAATATATTATCAACAATATGGGTTTAGAAGTAACAGAACAACCTCACATGCATTAATAGAATTTGAGGAGAAAATATCTAACGCAATGGAAAATAAACAATATACAGTTCGAGTATTTTTAGATCTTAAAAAAGCATTCGACACTGTTAACCATGATATCCTACAACCCGAATTCCGGAAAAGTTGGGACGTTTTTTAAATTTTAATAAAATGAAAACTAAAAGACTTTCAAATCACATGAGCCAATATTTTATTCACAATAGAACATAGATAACATAGCAAATGTTTAAACTGAGAAAGCTTACAATTTTATGCACAAAATGAGCTCATTTCAATTTTGATTTCTGCTACAGGTCTCAAAATAGTTGGGACGGGGCATGTTTACCATGGTGTAGCATCTCCTTTTCTTTTCAAAACAGTTTGAAGACGTCTGGGCATTGAGGCTATGAGTTGCTGGAGTTTTGCTGTTGGAATTTGGTCCCATTCTTGCCTTATATAGATTTCCAGCTGCTGAAGAGTTCGTGGTCATCTTTGACGTATTTTTCGTTTAATGATGTGCCAAATGTTCTCTATAGGTGAAAGATCTGGACTGCAGGCAGGCCAGGTTAGCACCCGGACTCTTCTACGACGAAGCCATGCTGTTGTTATAGCTGCAGTATGTGGTTTTGCATTGTCCTGCTGAAATAAACAAGGCCTTCCCTGAAATAGACGTTGTTTGGAGGGAAGCATATGTTGCTCTAAAACCTTTATATACCTTTCAGCATTCACAGAGCCTTCCAAAACATGCAAGCTGCCCATACCGTATGCACTTATGCACCCCCATACCATCAGAGATGCTGGCTTTTGAACTGAACGCTGATAACATGCTGGAAGGTCTCCCTCCTCTTTAGCCCGGAGGACACGGCGTCCGTGATTTCCAACAAGAATGTCAAATTTGGACTCGTCTGACCATAAAACACTATTCCACTTTGAAATAGTCCATTTTAAATGAGCCTTGGCCCACAGGACACGACGGCGCTTCTGGACCATGTTCACATATGGCTTCCTTTTTGCATGATAGAGCTTTAGTTGGCATCTGCTGATGGCACGGCGGATTGTGTTTACCGACAGTGGTTTCTGAAAGTATTCCTGGGCCCATTTAGTAATGTCATTGACACAATCATGCCGATGAGTGATGCAGTGTCGTCTGAGAGCCCGAAGACCACGGGCATCCAATAAAGGTCTCCGGCCTTGTCCCTTACGCACAAAGATTTCTCCAGTTTCTCTGAATCATTTGATGATGTTATGCACTGTAGATGATGAGATTTGCAAAGCCTTTGCAATTTGACGTTGAGGAACATTGTTTTTAAAGTTTTCCACAATTGTTTTACGCAGTCTTTCACAGATTGGAGAGCCTCTGCCCATCTTTACTTCTGAGAGACTCTGCTTCTCTAAGACAAAGCTTTTATAGCTAATCATGTTACAGACCTGATATCAATTAACTTAATTAATCACTAGATGTTCTCCCAGCTGAATCTTTTCAAAACTGCTTGCTTTTTTAGCCATTTGTTGCCCCCGTGCCAACTTTTTTGAGACCTGTAGCAGGCATTAAATTTTAAATGAGCTAATTAAGTGGATAAAAGTGTAAAATTTCTCAGTTTAAACATTTGCTACGTTATCTATGTTCTATTGTGAATAAAATATTGGCTCATGTGATTTGAAATTCCTTTAGTTTCATTTTATTAAAATTTAAAAAACGTCCCAACTTTTCCGGAATTCGGGTTGTACAAGAGAAACTGAAAAAAATATGGTGTAAGAGGAGTAGCTCATTCTTGGATAAGTAGTTATTTAGAAAAAAGGTATCAATATGTCCAAATAGATAATTGCAAGTCACAATTGTTGCAGGTGACATGTGGGGTTCCCCAAGGCTCTGTTATGGGCCCATTGCTTTTTCTGTTATACATCAATGACATATGTGAGGTTTCTAAAGTATTAAAACTGATATTATTTGCGGATGATACAAACTTGTTTTGTTCTGGTGACAATCTGAAACAACTTCTGGATACAATGGAAAAAGAAATGGTACTGTTAAAAAATTGGTTTGATTTGAATAAACTAACATTAAGTATAAGTAAAACAAAATTTATTGTGTTTGGTAATCGTTTACCAAACACAATAAGTAAATTAATGATTAATGAAACTGAAATATAAAGAGTGTCGGCAATTACATTTATTGGGGTGATAATTGACTTTAAATTAAATTGGAAGCCCCATATATCCTATACTAAGAACAAGATTTCAAAGTCAATTGCAATACTATATAAAGTTAAAGACTTATTAAATAAAAAATCATTAAATACCTTGTATTGCTCCCTAGTGCTTCCATACATTACTTAGTGTGTGGAAGTATGGGGAAATACATATAAAACAAATACCAATTCAATATTTATGCTTCAAAAGAGAGCCATACGAATAGTAAATAAATCTAACTATAGGGAGCCAACAAACTCCCTATTTATTGAACTAAAGGCCCTAAAGTTTAAAGAATTAGTAGAACTAAAAACATTACAAATTATGTACAAAGCAAGTAAACATCAATTGCCAGAAAGTATCCAAGGGCTGTTTACAGAAAGAGAATGTCAACATGACTTAAGGGGAACTTGTATGTTTAAAAAGAACCAAGTGAGGACCAATGCAAAATACCATTGTATTTCAGTTAAGGGTGTAATTCTATGGAATAGCTGTAAAGAGGAATTAAAAATATGTGGGACACTTAGCAAGTTAAACAAGCTTTTCAAGAATAATACACTGAAACTATATGAAACCATTTGAAGAGTGATAAATGAAAGCTGCTTTTTGTTGTATTTTGAATTGTGGAACTGTATTGCTTGGCAAAAATAATGCTATTGTAGTCTAGATATACTAGTTTGTCAACAGTATATTGATGTAAGGCAACAGTTTTTTATTTTTATTAATTTGTTAGATTTTTTTGTTTATTTATTAAAAGATGAGATGTTTTAAAAAGGGTAGGCATTATAAGCAAGAGCTTCAGCCTACACCTGTTCAGACTGATGTAAATATGTTGTTGTACATTAGCTCAATTGTGTTGAACCTAAGTTGTCGGTCTGAAATAAACTAAACTAAACTAAACTAAACTAAACTAATAAAGAAAAAATAAGGAGAAAACACCGATCATGATGTGTCCTTCAAACTATACAGTACTTTAGCGCAAATTAATTACTTGATAGAAATGTGTCACATCACATACTGAAACTCAAAGATCTTCATAACAACCTGTTAAGATAAAAGTTATATAATGTATATATAGTTGGAAGAATCTCGTCAGATAACACATTTGAGACAAGGCCAGATCACATCCTCCTCAAAAACCATCAACAGAACTAAAGGTAAAAGAAACCTGATGAGTAAATATAGTTATAAATACCTAGTTTTGGGCAGAAAATTATGGCAGATGGATCTACATTTTTACTTTAAGGGCATTTTTTATTTTGCACTAAATCATTTGAGCTAGACTTCGGTTGCAGCTTGACATTGGATGTCAAAGGTGTAAAAGAGATGCTGAGGTGTTTGTGTTGTGTGAAGCAGCAGAGGTTTGTTAGCACGGGCCACTCGCATTAATTACCAGAGGATCATGTTTTCCCAAGATATTATGCTTTTTAATATTGATAAAGGAAAGCGAAGGTCTGGCTGTGTGATTGTTTGGACTGGTTTTGCTGGGCTTCTAGTGCGTTAGAAGCAGATAAACAGATCCTGGGACAGGTAATAAACAGGCTCTTAATTGCAGCGTGCGACGAACGTGCAGCCCATTTCATTAGCCATAAATAATTTGGCCACTTGGGTATGTGCATTCTCAATTACCCATTATTTTTGTATTCCAAATTACAGATTCTTTCTGATGTTTCTTTAACAATATTAACGAGCTATGTACACTAGCCACTGTTTTTTTTTTAGCTCTGCATATTTTTAGGTTTTTGAGATCTGAATGTATTTTTTTGCAGAACAGAAAGAAAAGTCCCAGTGTCTTGTATGTGTGATGAAGGTGTTCAGACTTCTGAATCAGTTTCTTTACTACTGCTTGTTAATTTAGTTTCAGCTGGAGTCATTCTTTAATTCAGGGAACAATTCACATCAGGAAAAAAAAAGTGTAAAAACAGTATGCTTTCTCGACAAAACAACGCTTGCTAAGCTTAATCGTTCAATACCATTTAAAATCATAAAGAAAAAGATGGTTTCCCTGGTGGTCAGTTTGTCAGCTATGTTACGGACAAACTGTAACAGGTAACATAGTAGATAATTTCATCATTTTGACTCATCATTATTTTCCTGATCAGGTTAACCTCAATTTTATTTGAACTGAATCATAAAAGTATTGCAAGCCATGAAGTACCCAACATATGTAGTTGACAGGGAAATAATAAACTCCCTGAAAATTGGTCATTGGAGATCAAATATAGTATAAATTAATAAATAAATAAACAAGAGGACATTTACCATAACATGTTCATGATCACATGATGCTGGTCATGAGTTTTCAAGGGGTGTTTGATTAGTAACATAGTTGACAGAGTTTTGTGGACATAAGTATTATGATATTTCTGGAAAAAAGAATAGAACAAATATAATTATTGTCAATGCATATCAAAGGTTACCAAAGTTATAAAATGACCCACTGACAAAAAGTACAATGGTAACAACATCGTTTTTTGGGAAATGCAACATGGAACTACCATGGTATTATTAGATGTTCTAGTAAATACAATCATATTTTTCCATGCTATCTCTTTTCGTGCTCATAAAACACAAGGACTCCCACTCTGGAGCGGCTTTTTTAGCTCTTGTGCATCTATGTTGGTTTTGTTGGTTTTAGTCACACATACACTATCAGGGATTTATCGTGGTGTTTAATGTCCTTCATTCTGCTCTGCACATTTGCAAGCGATGCATTACAGCTGAATGCATCTGGTCTGATCAACCTGTGATCCGCCTGACATGAGCAGGAGGTTACGATGAGATTATTCAATGATGATCAGTGTTTGAATTAAAGCTCTAACGATGATATTAAGCAGCTTCTTCACTATTAGTGCTGGGATATCATTTTTACAGCCACAATGACTCACGGGGAGAATCAGTTCATATAAACTTAGATGGACATGAGCTCTGCATCAGCAGAAGGGCCGAGTGTAGCCTGTACATAAGTCAGGGACTAATTAAAATGTCCTTCCTCGTTAGTGCTGATTGGCCTGTGTGTGTTGGCCAGTCTGTGTCTCTGGCACAAGAGCACGCTGCCAAATTTAGACGTGTGTCACTGGTCACGCGCCCATCAGATGGACCACAGCAAAACTGGGACAGTGCAAAATCTCTAAAGAGCAGGGAGCTCTCTCTCTCTTTCTCTCTCTCTCTCTCTCACACACACACACAGTCTCAGTGTCATCAACCTAAAAACTCAAAAAAAAAATTTACTCACATTATTCCTTTGTACATTTGAATATTTGTGTGTGTGTGTGTGTGTGTGTGTGTGTTTGGAAGGCAAACTTGAATGTGTTCTCCATAAGGACAGCAATTAATGGTAGCATTTTTCAAAACCCAAATGAAATGGATGGAAAGACGTCACAGAAAATAAGATTGGCAAGACAGAATCAGAGAGAGCGAGAGAAGGTGTGAAGTGAGAAATTTGGACAGTTGGGATCTTTTTCTCTGACTAGCAGTCAAATCACACACACACACACACACACACACACACACACACACACAGACACACACACACACACACACACACACACACACACTCACACACACACACACACACACTCATACACACACACACACACACAAACACATACAGGAAGCCATTTAGCAAATTATAATATAATGCAATTTCATTCTTCACTGTTTATGTCCCATTAAGGCATAACCTTCTGTATAATACTTGAGAAGGTTTTTTTTTAGATAATTATGTGTGTATGTGTCCATTAAAGTGCAAGAAGACACGACAGATGAATCAATTCTGTGTTTGAGCACTTTACGAAACACTGCTTTATGAGGGCACACTTTGAGTGTGTGTGTGTGTGTGTGTGTGTGTGTGTGTGTGTGTGCAAATAATAGCACCCTAATACTGAATTGAGTTCTCTTTAGCCTTTTTGTGTGCTTGAATGGTTTAAAACGCTTGAAAATTGAAGAAACACTTGGAAATTATCACCAATGATCTGTTTTACCACTATAAGCTAGTGAAAATTGCAAATCAAAGTAAGTTTATTTCTATTTCAAGATAGTCCACCTGGCAGTGATACATTTTTGTAGCCCAACTGGAAAATACAATAGTGTGAGTTGTTTCTTGAGTTGTTGATTTTTTTTTTTTTTTTTTTGCAGTCTTGCAATACATACCTTTTTTTAATTTTTGAAAAAAGAAGTGTAACATTTTTCATGATATATGGAGCTTTTTTATTTTAAAAAAATATTTTTATAAAAAAAATATATATATAAAAATATATAAAATAATATATATATAGACATTTCCATTAGGCATATTTGTAATTTGCAATTTAAATTTGCACAATTTGAACACAAAACGAGAAGGACTTCTGTTTTGTTGGTATTGCATTTTAAGAAATTCGTAGTCATTTAAACTTTAAAGCGCTTTGAGTGCCAAGAAAAGGGCTATATGAATGTAAGGAATTATTATTATTATTATTATTAATATTATTATTATTATTATTATATAAAAAGTTTAAGAGGGATATGGGAAATATTAGACTTTGTAGATATGTACAGTTATGTATCATTGGCATAGGAATGAAAAGTAAAACCATAAGTTCAAAAAGAAGTATGACCATGAGATAAAATAAATATTAAATAAATGTGAACCCAACACTTACCCCTGTGGAACACCTTGAAACAGGCGCATTTCAAGGGCACATTCTTAATCTGTATTAGCTGTATTTATTATTCAAATAAGATGAGATAGTGTAATTAATTAAGATTTTTTTGTGTGTGTTTTTGTTGCAGGTGGGCTGTGTTTGGGGGGGGGGGGGGGGGGGGGTCACAATGCCGGCTCAATATTAGATGTCTGTCAGCTATAGATGAAGGCATTTCTATCAGCCCAACCCTAATTGTTGGAGTGTTTTGCAGTCTTGCTTGTGTGTTACTAGGGGTTGGTAAGATATTCTGAGTGGTTGCTAGGGTGTTATTATGTGGCTTCTTACTGTGGCTCCGGTCAACATGCATCTCTGCGATTTTGTCTTGTTTTATGATCCTGCAGGTGTAAATGCTGCACCTAATCACTTAGTAAAGTATCAGCACACAGGATTTGAGGAGTCAATCAAACGCTGCAGGAATGAGGCATGCACTCAACTTTAAGACTTACTGCTGGAGGTTTTCAAAAAATTAGCAGATGTGAGCAAACAGAATTTTATTCACCTATTTAATCATCTTTTAAGATGCAGGTTGATTTCTGCACCATTTGAGAAGCCAAATGGAACTGCATTTGCAAAGTCTGTTTTGTGGCCATCATTTCATTAACCAATTCCATCTGCTGCCACTAGTGGCTCAAAATTGGCTCAGAAAGTGGCTCAAGTTTCCTTCCACCACACAAATGCTGTAAACGCATTGTGTATTTTGCTGCCTTTCACTGACATTATGCAAGAAAACACTGAGGATCCAGGGCTAAATGAATCACGCACATTGCATTAAGTCAAGCTGGATTCACGAGAATCCCAGTGTGTGTGTGTGTGTGATAGGTGTCAGGTCTGAGCTCCCCCAACGCACACACGTGTGAATTAATCCCATTCCCCAGTGCCGCCCGCGGACGGCCGCATGACCCGGGGCGAGAGAGAAACCGGACCTGATAGTTCTGCTCCATTTGAATGTTCCTCTAAGAAACACTTTACATATTCAAAGAGCGTTTAGCGTGCGATTCTCTCTCATGTCCGGGGTCAGTCCGCGGGTCGGCGAGTCCCCGCTCGATTGAAGTTCTGCTATTTTGCGAGGTGCAATAACACAGGGAGAGCAAACATAAACAGGATTAGTATTATCGCAGGCGTGTGTGAGAACTAACTCGCATATTCAGAGAAATGCAGATAACAGCATGAATATGTAAAGCAGCAGAGTTCTTTTGAAGATGTTTGGAGCTCTCCTCTTCAACAGACAATAAGGCCTTACAAGCTTGCTTATCAGAGGGGCAACTATTAAAAACATAGTTGAGAATTGCTTTTTATCACTTGTGTTGCCTACGCACATGCACACGCATCACAAACACATGCACTTGCGTCTGTATGAGCCGTCAGATCGAGATTATAATCTGGAATTTACCGCCGGATTGATGTGACAGTGAAAGAGCAAACGGTCTGTTCTCCAAATGTTTGCGTTTTTTCCTCCGACACAATGAAGAGAAAATTGAGTCTATTTGTCAGCGGAGTCGCAGATGAAGAATGAAAAATAATTTTCTAAAGGACGTCTCCGTCTCCCTCCCCTCCCCGCGGTGAAAGCACAGAATCTCCGACAGTTATGGGATCTTACAGATGGCGGACGCGTCTAATATCGAAGCGACACCGGGATTGGCGCCGCGGCAGATACCAGGATGTTGATTTATAGAGGCTGCTCTGAGAGTTAATTGCAGCGCACAAGTTTCAATCACTCTTTTGGGAGGTTTCTAGGACATGGGGCTGCAAATCTGCATCAACAAACACACAAACAAACGCATCCATATTTCACACATTCATTTGCTTATTTGTGTTTACTAACCTCAAGACTGCACAATGTCGCTAAAATTGCCCTCCTTTCAGAATTCAATAAGCGCGATGAAACATTGACAACATGACTGCATATGTTTGTTTCTGCTGGATGGGAATCAATCTTTAGGAGTTGGAGAGAGTTCACACACGACGCACACTGTGTGTAAATCATCTGTGATGTGTTTAAGATTCATCTTCATTTGATTCGCTGTGATTAAAATCAGTGGAAACCGCCAGTGTCTGAACTTCAGAAAACAGGGGAAGAACAGATGAAGGGAAAAGGGGGGAAAAGGAAATGCGACACTCCGCCGCCCATGTCATTTAAATGTGTGTGTGTGTGTGTGTGCGTTTCGCAGTAATTGCTTGCAGCTAAAATTTCATGAACAGTATTACTTCAGAAGGAGTACAGTAGATTCACTGCATGCAAACACACATTCGATCCGCTGAGCTCAATATTTAAGTCTGTGTGTACAATCAGAGACAAACTTGTGCAGCACAAAAACACAAATACCTTCAAAGTTTCCTTCAAATGCCATTAAAACAGATGATTGTTATTCGGGTCGCTGCAGTCGCATGTCCACAGATCACTTTAATAACTAGATTTAATAACTTAAGTACGATACTATAACCATAAAGTAAACTCTAAGAGAATAGCGGAGTGCACACCACAACCTTAACAATAGACAGACAAATTATATTGTTGGAATCACTTTCAGAACAATACATTATAAAAACATTGATAGCCAATCAGAATACATCTTTTTTACAGAGCTTGAGCATTTAAAGAGACAGAAGAAAAAACTGCAGCACACATTTACAGAATAAGAAACTGTTACTGCCTGTTGCTGTGGAAGCTAATATAGTTATTGTTATAGTTATCTTATAGTATAGTTAGTTATCATTCTTGATGTGAACAGGTCTCAAATCTTCACAAACAGAACTGAACATGCTACTTTCTATCTGTATTTATTAAGTTAGAATGTTAGTTTTATTCCTAACAGAATAAAAAAAAAATAATAATAATAAATAAATAAATTGTATATCTCACAATTTGGACTTTATTAGACTCTTTTTCACAATTCTGAGGGAAAAAAAGTCAAAATTGTGAGAAAATGTCAAAAACAGAATTGCAAGATGCACAGCAAAAATCAGAGTGTTCAATGTACTCTATAGGAGTTCACTGAACACTGGTTTCAGTGTATATATAGGTCCAAGAGTTCGGTGTTCAGTGAACACTGTAAAAAGTGTAAAATATATACTCTCAAAATAGAGTTAAACTTGAACACCTGGAGAGTTAAAATGAACTCTTATAACTAGCACTTTTTGACACCGTTTCAGTGCTTTTGAACACCTGCAGTGTAAACCTAGAACCTTTGCAGAGCTCATTATTTAACACTTTAAGAGTACAACTGTACTCTAAAGCTGGTACTTTTTTATTTACATTGTTTCAATAGTTTCCTACACCTGTAGTGTAAACCTAGAACCATCAGTGAATGAAAAATACTCCAAGTCAGTGCTTATATGTCGGTTTTATTTAACAGTTCATGGATGTACAAAAACCACAAACTCATACAAACACATGTACAGGAACAACATATTGATAATCCCTATCAAAACCATAAGTAGTTTGCAGATCAAACGGCTTAAAGAAGTGCAATTTATCAACTTTAAGCATGGAAACATTATGATCATTTCCCTGTGTCACATGAAAGGAATGAAAATGCTCTGCAAAACAAAGTGTCTGAAAGTCCTCTGTTACAAGAAAATATTCTCGATTAAATGCAATGATGTCTTTTATCTGACTAAATACAGGCAAATCGTCCTCTTTGTCCGTGCAAACTAAAAGGCCTGGACGATACTCAGTTCCAAAACAAGTGATCCAAGAAGTCAGATCAACTTCACAGTCTGAGTCAACCTGCAGTTCTTCTGCAATCATCTCACCATGTGGCAATTCAATGAGCTGAACAGTTTTTACTGGCCCACAGTCAATACTTTTAAATGGCATTGATTCCCAATGGTATGCTATAGCCATCTGATGTTTTTGGGCCAATGACTTTGTTATATTTTTGAAATTTTTGATTGTGTTTTTGAAAAACCTATGTTTGGCTTCGAATCTCATTGACCAAACATGTAGAATTGGACCTATTTTTCGAATTACTCTGGGGTAATGAATCATGAAGTGATGTTTAGGGATCATTCTGCGATGTGGGTAAAGCTCTTTGAAAAGTTGGTGATGGTCAACAATGAGATGCTTCAGACATACTGTCATTCCATCAGTAACAACTGGAGAAAATATAATGTTCATAATTTGCAACAGAAGCAACAAGAGTCTATAGTGGGCATTTCCTTCTCGTAAAACATCTCCAAATATCAAGGGCATATTCCGGATTAGGCAAAAAGTTTGAATGGCATTGAGACCAATTCCGTTTCCATTCTGCTCCAAGTTTATTCTGGTTGGACGATTTTTTCGCTCAACAAAGCCATAATTGTATGAGTATATTCGGTTACAAACATCTGTCTTGGATATGATTTTGTTGTCTGAGAGGTAAGCAAACAGCAACTTCAGCTCAAATTGCCCCACTCCTTCCAATATGTCATGCATAATGTCTACAGCATAATTTTCAGAAACATGAAAGTACTGTAGATCATTGAATAAACATTGTCGCTTAACTCCAAATGTGGATGGCAGTGTAGGATCTACCATGAGGTCATTGCAATGCTGATCATGCAGTGCTTTATTACGCAATGTTATTCTTGGATCATCATCCCTGAAAACCGTTTGTGAGGTCTGTTTGTCCACTAGACAAAAACGACAGAAATTGTTTGCACTGAATGATTCAACATACCCGAGTAATGAGTGCAATCCCAAATTGTCTCCAGTTACTTGTGCAATTGTTCCGTAAACTGGTTCATCAGAGAAAGGAACTTCAATTCCTGTACACTCAAGGATTTTCAGATCACGTACGAGGGGCTGTAAGATTAAATCAAATCCATACTTCTTCACATCCTCAGTATGAAAAAGGGCTAAAAGATGAATATTCATAAGAGCAGAGTTAATCTTTGGAGATAGGTTTCGTAAAACAAAGTATATACTTCCAACCTTATGGATACCATGCTTGGATCCGAGAGGATTTGCCATTTCAAAATCATCGTAGAATATCTGTATTTGGAGAGAGTTTGGTTTTTCAGAGAAGAGGGGGTGGTCTCTAAAATAGTTACCATCACAGAAGTCTTTGTAAAACCCAGTTTTCTCACAAGGCTGCACAAAATGATCACAGATCTCTTGGTTGGTGAATATGAACTTCAAAGTTTGCAATAGAGGAATATAAACAAATTTGTCTGTTATGGGAACTTGATCATATGTGCCAGTAGTTCGATTCCTTCTAGCGTCATACCTCACTCCTAGGGCTACCTCTACAGGTTCTACAATACCCCATTTCTCACTGAAATGTTTTTTCCTTTTTGCCTCAGTGTTTAGTTTGCTAAATGGATTTTCAAGGTTGTCAAAATAATCGTCAAACTTTGTTCTGATCTCCTCATCGTTAGAGAGTAATTTTACAACATCATCTTTAACATTTGAATGTAATTCCTCTACAAGTTCCTCCATATTTTCAACAACAGTCGTTATGACATTAGTAGCCACACCACAGCTTTGGAGATTTGCAATAAGGGATGCACACATTTCTTGGGTATGTTGCCTGGTCTCATTACAGCTTTGAGAATTCTCTGGTTGCTCTGGAATTAAATTAACATCATCAGCTACGTCAACTATGACAGGTTCGTTCTCAACTATGATGGGTTCGTTCTCAACTATGACGGGATTGTTCTCAACTATGACAGGTTCGTTCTCAAATTGATCTAGATTTTTTGCGCGATGTTTGTTATGGAGATGTTTTCTAAAGCCTGAAAAAGTCCAAAATCTCTGGTGGCATCCAGCCTGGTCACACATTAACTGAAACTTCTTACCAGGATAAAAGGCATGGAAAACTTTGAGATGACGGATCAACATTTGAACGGTAACAAAACTAGACTTGCAAACAAAGCATCTGAACATCATAACTTTTTAGTTGAGGAGCTTAGCTCTTAGGTCCTTGACTCTGGGAGTTTCGTGAGAATGACCAACATCAATGTTGTAGATGGTGGTCTGCACAAATGTGTACATGCCATTTAAGGCCTGGTCATAGGAGATGCCGAAAACATAATGTGCTTTGAAAAGTTCATCAAAGGCTGACAGGGAAGACTTGCCCTTGCAGGGAAGGAGATCACCATCCAATGCAATGTAGAACTCGTGGATGTGCTTTCTTGTCGTCCCAACTGCCAGGATGTAGGGCTGCCTCCGCTGGTTTGGACCAGAGTGCTCCTGAAGGCTGCGACATGACTGTAAGATAACAATAAACTGAAATGAATCTACACTGAACATCACATTTTGATGGATAAGTCACACTCTGATAGAAACCTGTCTGTGACTTCCTAAAGTCACACTCTGATAGCACGAGCACAAGACTGCAGTCAAAAGAGGTGAACCCCACTATCTATTTGCTATACTTCAAGGAGGCAAAACATAATTACCAGACTTAAAATTCTGTGGCGGTGGCATTGAAAAGAAACAAATTAATGATCTGGGGGGTTACACAATTGCCTTTTGACAATGGCTATTGCCATTGGAGATTAGGGCACACTGACCTTATGAAATTTGACTACATGGTCCACAGCTTCCCGGGTACTGATCTTTACAGCTCCCTTCTTTCCACTTGGAGGTGGTGGCAGTAGGTAGACCAGCAGTAGCAGTGAGGCCATGTCACTATCCCAACCTGAGAAGACAGAAGCACCTGCTTTAAGCATGATATACACCTGACCAAAACCTTTGATACTACATCAATATTAAAACTCAAAACTCTTTTCAATAACAATACTAGTTATGCAACTAACAATTTTTTTGATAATCTATTAACCTGTCAATTATTAATCAATTGGTTGGATTAAAAGGCCAATTTATCGAGGAAATTTTATTCTGCACAATGATCTCCTTCAAACATTGTGTCAATTGAAGCCTATGAAAACGATAGTAAATTAATTAGGGCTGTATCAGAATATTCGAATATTTGTTCGGTGGGTTGGTATTCGATTTTCAAGTTTGACATTCGAATATTTGTTTTAATTTTTTTTTTTTCACAACCTGGCATCCCCCTAGAAACGGTTCCCATTCGCGCTTGAATGGGGCTGTCATGCGTTTTCTCAGATCGGATATAGCTCTCTCTGATTTATCAATATGAACAATGAACACATAAATGTGTTTTTGAAAAACGGATATGAATCCAAACTTCAAATCCCGCGCTATAGGCAGATGTAATGGAGTGCACGTCACCAGCAACAGATGCATGCATTTTACTGATCGTCAGCTAAAATTTCTAAGTCAAAGACCGCAATAAGAGAGCGGCAACAGCCCTGGTAAGATCATTTTGGTTCTTTACTTTTAATGAAGTTGATTGTGTGTTAAAGCATCTGCGACCCACTTTCACTTTGATTTACGATAGTTTGCACATTGGCTTGATGAATAGATGCTGATCTGCGGTGACGTGTGCTGTAAGCGTCGTCATACCTGGCTATAACATGATATAGCCTAAAACACGCTCTCACACGGTTATTTTTTTAGCATTTTTGGGCGAAATACAATACTCTTATTTTAGAGCGCAGAACAGCGGAGTTTGTATGGGCAGAAGTGCATGCCTGAGCTTGTAGGCTATAAGCTGCGTTGCTTTGACATTGTGGAAATAGAAAACAATATATTAGCCTACCCTTTACTGTGTCAGTAATTACTGTGCTGCTGATTTCTGATTTGAGAGTTATTTGTTACTCAGAAAAATATTAGGCTGTGTTTTGTATCACTAGTGCAGTGTCCGTTCTCGGAGCATATAAGCCCTGCGCGTGAGGCGCGCACGCTTCCGGCTCGCGCTGTTCTGTATTAAAAGTTTATTAATTCTGAACGTGTCACGTCTCGCGTGTCTATATTGCACCAAATGTGACACTACACTCGTGAAGTCGATTGGATGAACGGTTCTAAATGCAAGATAAATCATCTAAATGCAAACAGACAGATGCATAGAGATTCCTGCCTTTATTAGAGAGAAAAATATGTTCAGCCCCCTCCTTCCGAAGCTTCGAATATTCGATGTTAATTCCTATCGAAGCTTCGAAGATCAAAAAATGGTATTCGGACCAGCCCTAAAATTAATCTACGTGGGCTTCAGTCAAGGGTTATAGAGCTTCCATTCCGACCGCCGTTTGATTGATGTACTGACTTGCGCTCATTCAGTGAAGTTTACGAAGACTCAATTACTGACAGGACTTTGTGTAAAATGCTGAGGAAAACACATCTTGAAACACATTAAACATCACACACATTTGTCACGGCATCTGACAAGACAGGCCACATTAATACAATTACAAGTCAGTTTGAAGAACTCAATATAAAACATTCTCATGTTTTGTATTGTGCAATTTTCTCGCAGCAGCTAACTTTGCGACCTCTGCTCTGTTTTTCAGATGCGTTTTATGCATAGAAATGCGTTTTACACCATTGTGAAGTGACAATGAATTGATAATGAAATTCTTTCTTGATTATTTTTGATTATCGATTAGTTGTTGCAGCCCTAAAAAATATATTATTTGTCTACACAACTATTTGTCATGGTAAATAAATTAAGTCGACATTTGAAAGATACACACCAGATCCAGTTAAATTATTTACCTGGGACCTCGTCATCCTCATCAGTGTTCTCCTCTGCAGACTGGATGAGATGGTCAAGCAGGGGTGTCTTGCTGATGTCCTTGGCTTGCTCTATTACTTTGGCCTTCAGGAAATCCCATTTCTCAAGGAGTTTTGATGAAGTCTCAGCTCCAAACAACAGGTCAAAGTCTTGCGCCACCTAAAGGGGAGGAAGCAAGCATATGTGTATTTGATGATGGTGGTAGTGGTAAGTGACCGTTTTCATCTTTGAACAGCTGTTCTTGACATTTGCAAAAACATAATAAATGTGCTTACAAAAAAAAAAAAAAAACTTACCAGGCCTTTTGTGTCAAGAAACCTTGGGAACACAGTAAGCACTGTGCTGCACTGCTCAGGATCATGGATCAACTTTTGCCTGTGCTGGAAGGTTTCTCTCATTTTCATGAAGATCTGTTCGTTGTCTGTGCTGTGTTTCAGTAGAGATATGGCCTCACGACACTGGTCTCCCTCCAACTGCTGCACTTTAGTCACTTCTCTCTCTAAGTTTGGTCCGCTGCTGCCTGTAGTTTGAGAGCTCCTTCTCCTACCCCCATTGGTACCGCCATTGCTGAGTTCTCGCTGTGTGTTTTTAATCTTCCAGGCAATGTAGCCCTCATTGCTGTCTATGTCAAAAAAGTGTTCCTAAAGACAGTATCAACAAAGATGGAAATGTATAAAAAAATTGTTTCAGCATGAATCAATAGAGATCTTTATAAAAGAAGTGTTAGACTTCTAAAATGCACCAGAACATTATTCATTTGTTTATTAAGATTAACCTTACTTTTAAATATGTACTCACATAGCCTTTTTTGGAGTAGGGATCTTTTAGAGAGGGGAACAGTGTTACTATCCCCAATGCATACTGTGCTCTTTTATCCATAGGGGGAGCACGTCTGTGGAATAAATGTGTATTAAAACCAACACACCGGAAAACCTATGATCTGCGCAAGGCCACAGCTCATTGGCCACGGTTGTTATTTAATGATAATCACCTATTTGATTACAACTACCAAATCTGCAATTGAATACTATGAATATACACTTTACAAAATCATGCACCATAAAGTATTTTACTTACCCATACTTTTCAAACATTTCAGCAACAACAATGCTGACAAGATCACGGCGTGCTCGGTCCTTCATCTCTCCTGTCATTGCATATTTTGCAAGGATTTTCTCCCCTCCAGGCTTTTGTTCCAGAATTCTTTTGACAAGCTGGACAACAGGGGAAAATGTTATGGTAACAATAACAGGTAAATGTAATGTTTACAACATAAAGAGAAATGTTCTGAAGAAACATCACCTCTTTGGCTTGTGAAGAACTGTCATCAGTATGTAGACTTTTTGGGGACATCACAAAGGCGTCATCAATGCGCTGTCTTTTTGGGGACATCAGAGAAGCATCACTGTCCGATGAGGGTGATGATAGTGACAAGGTGTCTGTGCATGAGGACTGGATGGGAGAGTCTGAAAAGGGCAAAAAGATTTTTTTTTATATATATATTTCAGTCAATGTTTCCACAGGTTTAAGTGAGTAGAGGTTCAAAAAAGGCATGGTGAGACTGCTTCCAGGAATTACATGAGTTTTGGTAGTTAATGTGGCCAGACTTTAAGCAGTTTAGGCCATGATACATTAACTACTAGATGGCAAAACTGACTGTTTTTTGAGAAGTGCTCGGGTCAACAGCCTTACCGGCTAATCTATTTTTATCTCAAATGTAGTTTTTCACATCCTTATGTGAACACTGACAGATAAGAGATAAGGTTGGAAATATGCAAAGTAGTCCTTTAACAGAGAAAGCACAAATCGGACATTGGTGAGAAGATACTGTTTGGGTTTTGTGATAGCAAATACCAGAAACTGAAAGAACATTAACAATGGTCCACAGGATGTCTGCTTTTTCCTCCAAGATGTCGCTGAAGACCTCTTCATCAACCTCTGTTCCACTGTCATCCAGCACATACATGTTTGTCTCAGGGGGTATGCTGAACTTCTCTTTAGCTTTGAATACAGAAAAAAACATAAGTTGTTGTGTTAGGGTTAGAAAGTGGGAGAACAATGTTTTTAGCACAATTCTTAATGGGCAAGGCTACGGTAGACTAGCATGGTGCTAAGAATAACAGTTCATATAAACGTACATCTAAACCAGTGGTTGCGCAAGACTTTCACATTGTCCTTTATTTTGATGGATATGGTCGTTAAAATTGCACCATAATCTATTACTCTATTTTAATTTTCATTAAATTTTCGTTTTAATTCACATTTTCATTTTTAATCATGAACTTACAGGATATAGGAGCATATAGGCTAGATTATGCATTTTTTAATATATAAAGAGTCACTTTTCATAGTCAGGGTTTGTACAGATTTTGAAGTTTAAATTAAGCACTTTTCAAGCATTTTGTAAGGTCCCTAAATCCATTTTTCAAGCAGCAACAAAATGAAAGAATATAAATAGTATAAACCGCGCCCCTTTAGAAAACTACAAGCTAAAATATTAGAATCTTCAATATAAATACAACTTATATTAAATCACTCTTTGGATACTTTTTAAAAATGTGGTTATATGTTTGTATATTTGTTGTCAACTGTAGGTTAGGATGAGTTTTTTTGTAGATGGTTGGAATAATAATAATGATCATGAGTATATAATACATGAATCTTCCTTAAATACCTTAAAATATTATTTTAATAAATGAGCATTGTTTTAAAAAGGACACATGAAAAAGAGTGTTTAAGTGTTATCAATAGACTAAATGAATCTAAACATATTCAGCCAACACTGATTTGTTTTATTTATTCTTGACAGTGACAGCTCTATTCTGTATTTACACAGTAAGACATGATGCACAGATCTAAATGGTCATATCAGATTTTTTTGTCACGTCCGTTGCTATGGTTACTACTATCACGGAACGATTATTTACAGAACTCACTCTGGTAAAAGCGGTTGTCACTCCGTAAGTTTAGTCATCTAAGCATCATAAAAAAAAACTTTCGATTGGCTACAATGCTGCAGACGTTAAAATTTAAACTTTTGCTTTTGTGAATAGAAACCAGAGTGCTCACACAAACGTGCACGACGGAAAGAACATCCCCCTCCCCTCCCTACATTACAGTTATATAATGATTCGATATGAATTAATTTAATAATATTTTTAAAGAATTACAGTCAAATTCATTTGTCTCCGATTACCTTTGGCATGGCTGGTGAAGGCTTATTCTCCCATAGCTCTCACAGTGTGTGCCTTTCAGTCTGTTGATCGTCGACGCAATCAGTTTTTATTTATCATCTTCTAGGCAGTTATCGACAAAATTACAGCAAGCGACATTTCTTAATGTAGATGTTTGCGCGCCAGGCGAATACACGAGGCGCCAAATAGCTGCTGACTGTTAGCTGCTAACTTACATGGAATTACACGAGACCTGAGTCGTAACAGAGGCTGCCTCGCATTAAAACCATTGTCAGCCGGTTTTATTTATATTTTAGTTACATCTGCCGTCCTGAAGAAATAAATTAAAATCAAGCATTTTCCAAACTTTCGAGACTTTGTAGGAACCCTGATTAAACCTTCAGATGTTTTCGTCACTGCTAAAAAAATTAACGTAAAGCTAGTCAATGACGGAAAATATTCGGTTAACACGACCTCTGATCTAAACTTCAATTATAAAGAGAACGAAGAGAAGAATGCTTAAGAACGTAACTTACCCTCCCTGAGAAATGCTGGATATGATGCTCCATTGAGTTTGATGTACTTCTTCTTTCCTTGGTACTGTACTTTGAAAAGCATTGCTGTAGTTTTCCTCACATATTACTACAACATAAAAATACAATTGGTTTATTGAACACACACAATACCAAATGTAGTGCAAATAAAGTCAGACTCAATCATTTGACGGGAATCTGTAACGTTAGCTTTCCAGGCTAACGTTAGCTAGTTAATTTAGCCTTCATAAGGCGCGAGATTGGGAGCGGCAGCTAACGTTAAAAAATGATTGCTGCATTTCCTTTTTGAAATTTCATTTAATGGTCAACGATCAACGTTACCACTAAAACAGTTTTACCAGATTTAACATTCACAATCACTTTAGCTACCATTGATATACTAAGTTAGCTAGTTAAACTAAATTACTAAACGTCACACCTCTTCTAACGTTACTTCTACATTAGCGTTTTTAGTGTTTTAGTTATGAGAATTAAAACAAGAAGACAAACAGGAATATTCAGCATGATTCACTTGCTGGTTTCTTACCTACGGTCCCGCAGAATCAAAATGTCGACGACGTCTTTGGATGTCAGTTGGAAACTGGTGTCCACGAGGCTGCATCTTGATTCAACCAATGACAGCGTAGTCGATCTGATGACGTATCGAAACCTAAACTCATATGCGGACGGGACAGCAACAGATTGACTCTCAAAGAGTTCATCATCCACTATTTACACTACAACAGCTCCACATCAACACTGAACCAACACACTAACACTTGAGAGAGTTTATGGTGAAACCTGACAAGTGTACTTTAAGCCCAGTTTACTCCAAAGTGTATAAATTATACTCTGGTCATCAAAACTCTGGGATTTTAACACTCTGACATTTGCTGTGTGTGACGTCAGAATTCAGAGAGAAAAAAAACTTGCAATTCAAACTTTTTTTTCTTTCTCTGAATTATTATATTATTATATTATAGAGTTTATATCTCACATTTTTGACTTTTTTTTCAGAACTGTGAGGTGTACATTCATATTTTAAAAAAAAAATGTCGGCATTGCAAGATATAAACTGATAATTAAAAATCAGACTTACTATTTTTTTTTCACATAAAAAAAATAAATGAAAAAAAAAAACAAGACAATTGTGACTTTTCCCTCAGAATTGCAAGAAAAAAAAAGAATTGTGCAATTGTGAATTGTCCAAAGTTGCAATTATTTATTTATTTATTTATTTTAATTCAATGGCAGAAACAGGATTCCATATTTCTTTATTTCGGGGCTTGGCCAGATGAACCGTGTGTGTTCATTTACATCAGAGCAGAATTGTTTACATCTTTAGGTGAGTATGTGTATTCCTGTTGATTTTTGTTGTAAAAAATGTAATATTTTAACCCAGATCAGAATGAATTTGAAATGATGTGTAGTTTCACATGACTGTAAGGACACAGAAAATGTGCTTGAAAAAAAAGGGGGAGTGGGGTCACCATTGTCTCTCTCTCTGCTGTTAATTTCTTACCAGCTTCATGTCAAAGCGCTTCCAGAAAGAGCGAGAGAATAAAGCAGCGAGAGCAGAAGTGTGTCGTGGATGAAGCGTCTGGTGACAACATGGCCGTCCTCCCTCTGGCTGCCGTCCAAATTCCACTCGTCTTCTGGGAAAACAGGAGGAGAAATGGAACAACTGGTTTTAATGAAACAATTACAAGACACTAATTATTATGTTAATGTTTGCCTACTATCATCAGGAACCGCTAACAGCCTTCTGCACCTAGAGGTTTAACAGCACTGCGTTTCTTCCCCAGGAAACAGAACGCTTTTCAATAGAGACACGTTTGCAGGAATATGTTTGAGGCCGTGTGTGTGTGTGTGTGTGTGTGTGTGTTCTGCAGTCCGAGTGCTGGATGTTCCTGGCAGGTACAGCGGCCCGAAGGTCAAACACATCCAAATTAACAAATGAAGCAACATCCATCAACTAAACAAAAGAACATCACACATCAGCAACTAGGAAAAAGACAACTTTAAAGAGGTCATGAATGCACTCTCAGATTTTTAAATTATGTTTCTCAAGGTTAGTTTATACTATATATAAAAAAATAAAAAAATACTATATTTGTAAAAAAAAAAAAAAAAAATTCCATCTGCATTTTTACTCTCTGTGAAAAACACTTGTTTTAAAGGGATGTTTCTTCTTACAGAAACAGAAGTAAACGTCCACTGCTGTGATTGGCTGATTTCATCACACTGTAGCCACACCTTCTTTAATATAATGAATCACTGGTGTACTACAAACATCTTGTAAGATTAAAAATAAATGCAAATATCAAGAACATTTTGAGTGTACAATTCATTACCTCTTTAACATTGTTTTTATGTTTCCCTATATTTGGTTTAATGCTTTAAAAAGATTAAGTAAAATAAATTCAGTTATAATTATTCACCATTTGAATCTGTTTCAGAAAATAAATAAATAAATAAATAAAAAAAAAAAAAAAAAAAATTAATTAATAAATTAATAAATTAATTAATTAATTAATAAATAAATAAATAAATAAATAACTAAATAAATAATGAAATAGACAAAGTGGTTTTCCATGATGTTGAGATCTTAACCAGATAATAGTCTGTATAAATCTTGCACCATATTCCAGTTCCAGTTCAAGGATCAGATTTTAGTCGCTCTACTCTTAAAACTGGTCAGGAAGCATCATGCTAAGTTTGATTGAAACGTGCATGTCTCATAAGCATTCATAAGTTGCAGAATTGTGAATTATGATGACACACATGAAATAATGACCTTTGATATCACTGACTTTACACTTGGCACAACACAGCTTTATGTGTCATATTTTAATATAATGCAAATGAAAGCAAGATTTGAGAACTGCAGCAATGATTTCCAATAATTAAAACAGAATATCTGAAAATTATCTAAAACTAATATACAGAAAGTGATATGTTGTGCATATAATGCTGTGCTTTGAGCATGAGGATATGTAACAATGAATTTGATATAACTATATTGTATTTATAGTATTGTCTAGCAGATATAATAGTGCTGCAGTGATTGTGCCACACGCCTGAGCATTCAAAGGCAATTGAAAGATGTAAATGTTTCAGAAGTAAATAGAGGTTTAGATTGGTTGATCGGTTTTGTTCTAAGTGAGACTCAACAATAGTGGTATACTCCAAGTATCAATGAAGATACGACCGGTTGTCTTAAGTGAAAAATAGTGGTGAAAGAGCATTGAGTTTAACATTTTCCAGATTAAAGTAGGAGTCAGTAGTCATAAAAGTGACAATGTTGGGAAATACAGAATATAGCTTTAATTTCACTTAGTAACGTCTTTTATATCAGGCAGAATTACTAACATGATGTTATACTGTGGTTGAAAATCTTTGTCACTTACTATATGTGTGTACTGTGTATATCTGTAACGTATATATAAATACACACACATACATGTATATAATTCAGAAAAATATGTTGTTTATACATTAAATATGGTGATATATATATATATAATATACATTATAAATATCAATTATAAAATATATACATGTAAATACATATTTTCAAAATATATACTCTATGTGTGTACACTTATACATACATAATAAATATAAAAACCACACACACACACACACACACACACACACTGCTCATCAAGCCTGCATTTATTTGATCAAAAATACAGAAAAAAATGTAATATTGTGATATATTATTACAATTTAAAATAATTGTTTTTACATTTATTATACTTTAAATTATCATTTATTTCTGTGATGCAAAGCTGAATTTTTAGGATCATTATCACATGATCCTTTAGAAATCATTCTAATATGATGATTCATTATCAAAGTTGGAAACAGTTCTGCTTTTAACCTTTTATTGATCAAATATATTAGACAGCAGAACTGTTTCCAACACTCATAATAAATCAGAATATTAGAATGATTTCTAAATGATCATGTGATCGACTGATGTTACATGTGACACTGAAGGCTGGAGGATTTTAAGTATATTCAAATAGAAAACTATTATTTTAAGTTGTAATAATATTTCACAATATTTCAGTTTTTTTCTGTATTTTTGATCAAATAAATGCAGGCTTGATGAGCAGAAGAAACTTCTTTCAAAAACATTAAAAATAGTAATGTTTCCAAACTTTTGGTCTGTACTGTATATAAGAGCAGCATGAACATTCTACTAAAAATCATTGGTCATACAGGTTTGGAGCAACATGAGTGTGAAAGGATGATGACAGTACTTTCATCTTCGGATGAATTACTTCTTTAAAACAGTATGAATAAACAGCGAGTCCCATGAGAGACTAAATCAAACGTGTGTAAAGGTCACTTCGGTCTTTGTTTCACAGTTTTGGTCAGTGACCAAAATCCATCTGACGATTGTCTGCTGAAAGACATTCAACAGTTATGATTAATAAGCTAAATATGGCAGTGGTACTTCTCTATTCCCTGGGTCCCCACAAACTGAAACATTTCCAGCCAGCCGGACTGAATCCAGCGCCGTCCAAATGCTTAATTTCATTACATGGTATTAACACACACTGGCTTGCCCCGAATGGGGCGGCTTTGAGCTCTCAGCCCTCAAACAATACCCCGAGCAGCCGGGGGCCGCCGGCACAAACGCCACGCGGGAGAGCCGCTTCATAATCCTGAAGTCTGTCAAATATTTTGATATGTCCCGCCACCTCCCGGGCCTTTTCCGTCCTTGTGAACAATCGCCTTTCCCCCTCATCACACGGACAGACCCACCGGTTGCTGACAGAGAAAACCCGAGCTCACGTCGTCCCTGCAGCTGCTAGTCTTCCCATGAGCAGGCAGGACATCGCTCTCAGGAAACGCCTCTTGACCCGGCCCGACCGCCACACAGGTTACCCACAGTGCACTGCTGTCTGACAGGGTCACGCTCGAGAAAGAGCGAAAGAAAAGCCCCATGCGAGAGCTTACTGTAAAATCAAGAAAACATCATGGACAAGAATCTTTGGCAGAAGCTTATCTAAATGCTTTTTGAAATTGTGAAGATGTCGTGGTGCTTTCTAAGAGAAATCGTAGATCAGAACCATAATGATTACTATTGTGTGTTCAGAATAACACTCCCAAAAACCCTCTACTATTGCTGCAGTGTGTTTTCTAGGAATAGTATGCTTTTTATTTTATACAAGGTATACTAAGATGACTTACTACATTTGTTAAAAAAAGTACAAAATTTGTACAAAAGTGCACTCTCTCAGAGATACTGTATACTATAATGCATGCTACTCAACCTGGCCTTCCATTTCCGGGAGTATAATTATAATATACTGCACAATGTTCACTAAGTTGTATGTCAGTATTGCAACAAACAAGACTTTGCTATGTATGTATACACACCACACATGATACATTCAACATACATTAGTTGATTAGTGGTATATTTACTATAGCATTACACAATAGCTAAATTCAGATGAATTACAAATACAGTATTTAATATTTAAATGTGAACTGATGGTACATTTAATCAGGCTGGCTGATAATAAAACACTACCATTGTAAATCTGAGATGTTATGTAACGATCAGTAATACTCCATTACTTTTTCAGAAATGTCACACTGGAACTAACAACACATTATTTGAGCGACAAGTATATGTTCTGATATCTGTAGCTTTAACAGAATTCGAAGACTTCACAAGAAGACTTCACAGAGATGTTATTGATCCCACTGCTTTTAAGCGAGCTCTTGAGAAAAGTGTGGAGCTTGCATGATTTTGCAATAAACTCAGCGATTGCAGAATCACAAACCAGTGAATGAATTATTCAATGACTCCCTCATAAAGAGTACATTTTTTGTTCTCAAATGAATCACTCTGAACTGATTGAATGAATGTTTCATTTAATCAGTTGTTTCAGTGCTGAATGAATCGGTGTCGGTTGAAATGATTCAATGACTGACTCAAGACTCTCAGTTGTCTCATTCCCAATGAGACCAACCAGCTAAATCAATGAGTCAGTAAGTCACCAATATAGAGATTAAGTTTTCCTAAAGGAATTAATTTTTTTTTTATAAATCAGATGAATGTCTCAATTATTTACCCATAAAAACATTCATCTGTCACCACCTACCTACAGGTGTAAATATGTAATCACTGTAAAATCCCAACCATTAATGCACGGACTGACAGACTATCTCTCTTAACTCTTAAAGCACTACTTAAAGTTGATTTTCGCATAGTATGCTGAGCATCTCCCATCCTTATGTGAGTCATGGAAAAGTTGGCTTGAAACTTGCAGGCGACGGAGAGGTGGAATATACCATGAGGGTAACTTTGCAAACTTATGCAGACATGAATATTTATAGAAAACTCTTAGCGGTTTATGTTGCGATAACAGGCCCTGACTGGTCACGCCATTGGTCCTGAGCACCAGATGAAAGGAGAAGGATCCGTCGTCTTTTCCCGGCCTCCGCTTCTCTCGCGCTCTGGGACACAATAGCAGAGCGGCTCTTCAATTAGTTTGCCATCTCAGACTGACGACTTGACAGGTCCAGCTAATTGTTAATCCAGCCATAAATGTTGCTCGGTGTAATTAATCAAATAACAAAGCAGGAGTTTCCAACAATGGAATGTGTGTCAGAGCGAACCCAGTGGCCCTGAATGAAGGTGCGACCCCATTACAATAAACATCTCAAAGAGCCGCCCGCTCCGAACGGCAGGTTCGGCCAGTATTTAATCTTCATTTAGCGGTGATATGTTAACACTGACTGCGGATCGGTGTGTAAATACCACCGTGCGGCCCGCTTCGGCTGAATGTTAATCTGGAGCTTGCTGCAGAAAGCGCTCGGGGTCAAGCACCATTCATCATTATATGAAGAGGCATTCCACCCGATTCACATGGCAGCTGGGGCCAGAGGAAAAAAAGGTGTTCTTTGAAAGACCGGAGCGAGAGGAGGGGTGTGTAAGAACACAAGGTGTCACGTCAAGAGTGAGTTACATGCCACGGCGATGATGTCATCCCTCCGTGACCTCCTCGCTCACAAGACCCCGGCGTTCCTGGGAAGAGCGGATCTCACACAAAGGAGCATCTTATTGCACACTAATGCGTTTCACTGCCGTGACCCATAAATGCATTTTTTGTGCATTCAAATTATGATTAATATGTGTTTTGTATCTGGTAGCTGGGGAGACAACGCATCCAACAAGAGCTTGCATTGTTCAGATGAAGAGATCCCCGGGCCATGAGCGCTCAACGGGACAAATTAGATGATTTGGGAAAATGGACAGAGACACGAGATTCTTTTTTCTCTCTTTTGGAAAAAAATTACAAATGGGTTTTTTTCTTTACTGTGTGTGACTGGTTGGAACTCTTTGAGTGTGTGTTTAACAGAGTTAACCATATGAGGTATTAAACCACTGGAAGATGTTTCAGTGATTACATTACAAGTTCAGTGCATGAAACCCTGTAAACTGTGGTAAAAATCAGAACAAACGTTTGGAGTCAGTAAGATTTATCTTTAAAGAATTTAATACTTTTATTCATATTGGACGCAGTGCACTTATCAAAAGTGAGAATAAAGACATTTATAATGATACAAAATCTTTCCACAAAGTTTCCACAAAAATATTGAGCAGCTCAACTGTGTTCAACATTGATAATAATCAGAAATGTTTCTTGAGCAGTAAATCATCATATTTTCATGATTTCTGAAGATCATGTGACACTGGAGACTGGAGAAATGATGCTGAAAATACAGCGGAGCATCACAGAAATACATTACACTTTAACAGAGAGTTTCACATAGAAAAACTGCTGTTTTAAATTGTAACAATATTTAACTGTTTTCACTGCTTAAGTGAGCAGAAAAGAAAAAACAAATTCACCAACCTCAAACATTTGAATGGTAGTGTATGATCATATTCTTCACAAAATATAGTTGTGCTGTTCATAAATAATAGTATCTGTCCTAATTCCTCCTCACGACTTCACCATGACTGTATGTGGACCATGTTTCTGGTCATTGGTGTGTAAATCTGATCTGTCGTGGGTTGAAGTCAATGAACTCTAATTTAGTTTAGAAAAAACTTCACTATAAATGAGAAAACTATTGAAAAAAGGTCACAAGGAAACAATTTGACTTATTACATGTTATCATATCTTATTTGTATATAGATGTCAGAAGATCAAGAAAAATTTGACGGCTATATTTAAAGAGAATATTAATATATCTGGTAAACTTACAACAGCAGCACTGATCATTCAACACACACACACACACAAACACACACACACACACAGTTAATGTAGTTTATGGCCCCCTGGAGTTCTGGAAGTCCATGTCTCTTGTGTGGTTCTGGCAGGGCCCTGAGGTATCCGGGTGCAGGAGAGATTTATTATTTTTTTTATCTGAAAGCTTCCATGTTTAAGACAAAAGCAATGAAACTCCCCTCCTCACACACACACACACACAGACACACACTCGACTGAGGTTGAACTCACTGTCTTTACTGACTGTGGTTCTGTGTAATTTTGGGCCTTGAGCACAGAGTGCTGCCTGTGTCTCTGTCATGAGCAGTAAATAACCTATTCATAAAGTTCTTCTGATATAAAACTGCCAATTAAATTTAGCGATGTAGAGTTCCAAAAAATACACACTCATAATGCAGTGCTTCATAAAGTCCCATATCAGCCAAGACATGCTTTTATAAATCTAAAAATATGGCATTGAAAGACAGAACATTAACTGAAAATGAACAGCTCTGAGGTGAATCTGTGGAGAGTAAATCATCAGTGACTGACCTATGAAGAGACACAAAACTCCTCACTGAATATACGCAATAACACACAAAACCATGCAGAGAGTCACAATCACATATGTGCACAGTATATTTACCTGAGAATTCATAAATTATATATTTAAAGTGACGATCAGCTTTAACTTTGCTAAAAAGAAGCCTATTTTATGTTATTAAAGCTAAGTATGTACATGATACTGCAATTGTTTTAATGTTAAGTTAACTGAAAATATTAGCTCTCTCTCTCTCTCTCTCTCTCTCTCTCTCTCTCTCTCTATATATATATATATATATATATATATATAAAATATATAGTATGAAAAAATAGTATGAAAAAGGTATGAAGACTGCTCGCACTGAGTTTTGACTCCTCCTACTGGACATAGACACCTCCCACTGCAAATAATTTCTACTTGTTGTGCACAGGCCCCTCCCAGACTGACTCTTCCCACCATGTGCAGACTCCTCCCACTGCTTATATTGCTCTGTGCATTGGCTCCTCCCTATCAGACTCCTCCCACTGAAGATAGATTCGTCTGTGCATAGGCCCCTCCAAAACCGACTCCTCCCACTGTGTGCAGACTCCTCCCACTGCAGATAGATTGCTCTGTGCATAGGCTCCTCCCAGACATACTCCTTCTACTGTGTACAGACTCCTCCCACTGTGTGCAGACTCCTCCCACACAAGCTAGATTCCATTTATTGTGCATACTAGACTCCTCCCATTGTGAACAGACTCTTTGCTTTGTGATTTTGGTGGCCCTAATTACAGTGAACATGCTGAAACAGCTGAATTTATACAGAAACAAAAAGAGCTCACATGTTATGTGCCTCTGGCAGCGTGTTCAGAAAATCCAAACAATTTCCCATTCAGAAATATAAGTTCCTGCTGGATTTGACCTGCCAAACATCAGCAACAAGTAATTAGAACCAGGAAGATGTGCCGAAGAGAAGAACAGCACATTCAGCTCAGCAACAATTTGAAAAATGAAGAATATCAAACATCTCTGCAATATTTCATCACCTCATAAGAGACACTCATAAAGCGCACTTGTTCCTCATGTGTCAATGTTTATATCCGCCGCTTGGATATTGAGGTAAACGTTGCCTTAAATTACTGGTTCATCACCTGTGGCATCACTCAAGCATGGCGTGTCTTTATCCAGCATGATGTTTTCATGTCACACCGCGGCGCTCCGGGCATCGAGCTGTTGTAACCAGCTAAACCAAATCAAATCTTTTTGAAGTCGTCGGCAGCAGCGCGTGAGACCGTCTAACCTTAATGCTAAATAATTAGCCAAGCGTGTGCCGCAGTTGGGTTCTTACCGCGGGGCCAAACTTTCTTTCTGTGCTTTGATCATTATGTTAATTAAATCTGTCTGTCTTGACAGGTTGAGTAGGGTGAGGAGGCTGCGACAGGTAGGTGTCATGAACACGCCGGACACCTGGTGAGTGTGACTCATTAAACCGTCACTGATGACCCGAGAGAGAGAGACGCGACTGAATAGAGCCTGTCGGATCAGAACGGGCCAGCGCTCGGGCCTGCGGAGAGGAGAAGTCACGCCGATGACCTCTGTGTCAGTCATTCACGACAGCCGCTCGGGGGAGGAATTAACCGGTCTGCGCTGAGATCTGTCAGAGGATGCCCCATACAAACTCACACACTCTCTCACACACACACACACTTGCGTCAGGGCCGGCCGGCCGGCCAAGGTGAGCCCACTGAGGCGAGAATTTCATAGGAGATACCTTCCATTAAAGCTTTGCTTTCACACCTCAAACCTCACAAGAGAAAATGAGAGGTACAAACTCCAGACGCACCTCAGTGAATCCAGCACTTTAAGGGGCCACAAGGGTCTGGATGTTGATGTTCCGGATGGTTTTCTGCCCTCTGGGGTCAGTAAATGACTGAATGGTGCCATTGCTTTCCTCTACTCCTCTCCATCACTAAAGGTGGCTGATGCTCCTTTGTTCATTTTCAAATATTTTTTGTGACAGGGTTAAAGGAACAGTTCAGCTCAAAATTCAAATGCTGTCATTATTTACTCACCCTTATGTCATTTCAAACCTGCATCAGTGTTATCATTAACTAAAATCATTAAAAAACAGCTAGTTCAGCTAGTTGCCAAGGCTACATCTGTCATTTACCAAAATAACTAAAACTAAAACTGAATTAAACATGAATAAAAACAGCATATAAATATTTTAATTAACAATAATAATAATAATAATGAGAAAACACAACAAAATGACTAAACATAACAAAACTAATTGTAACTAAAATTAAAATGAAACAGAAAATATAAAATTATATATATATATATATATATATATGATATTGAGTTTAGTATTTGTTTAGTATTGAGTGGTATCGCAATACTAAAATAACACCAAAATATAACATATAACTAAAAAATATACATATTATATAAGAAGATTTGGCTTACAAAAACAAAACAAAATCTTAAATAAGTCCAAGTAATTTTGTCAAAACTAAAACTGAAAAGTAAAGTAAAAGTTTTTAAATAAGTTAAAAAGCAACATTAAAATACAAAAGAAATTAACAAAACTTACACTGAAATTAAAGCAAAATATAAAAATAAATGCTTATTCAAAAGGTCAATAAATGCTATAAATAATAATAAAAAAATACAATACCATTATGCTCTGTCTGACTCTTGCACTGCATTCTGTATTCTATTCTATGTTCTTACACAATTATTTTTTTCTGAAGTCACACATTTTAAGTTATTATTCACTGTAAATGTTACTTTAGTCCAAAACTCTTAAATCTCGTTCATATTTGAATTTGTCACATGCAAAAATCTCAGATTTGACAACCACTGTGCATCTTTATATATTTGTGCTCAAGCACAGATGATATTAGAAAGCCACCATGACATGTTTAGATCAGGGCTGATAGTGTAAAGTGTAAAGTCATTGAATTATCTTCATTTGGTTATTTTTATATTCAAATATTGACATTTGTATTGTTTTATTACTTTTTTTATCAACTAATCAGCTTCTAATGCAGTTAATTTGCATGCATGTTTTAATCGAGTGCTGCTTCAGGTATGTGTGTCTGAAGATCTTATGGATATAAATGTGTCATTGTAAGCATTGAGCTTTACCAGCTCATTAGAAAGTTCATAAAATCCCCTTTTGAACTGTAATTGGGACCCTGCAAAGGCCTGAAGCAATGACACATTCATAACTGACCCCTGAAAACCACTTCAACAAATCATAATATTTCTGCAGAGGATCTATTGTTGCTCAATCTGCTTCAGCACCTGATAAATTAATTATTTAAGGTCCTATTCAAATGTGTTATTAACATCTCACTGTAGTATTATTAAAATCTCACTGTGATATCATGTGACACTAGTATTTTATTCATATTCCTCTGTTCGGTGACTGTAGCATTAATATTTCAGTGTAATCGGACCGCGGAGTGCTCTGATTATTCTCACTGCTCTTATTGTAGTGGTTAATGTGATGATGGCTCCTGCGTGATGATGGATGTGAAGCTTTGTGAACACGGCAGCCGCAGATATAACAGCTTAAACAGGTGTCTGGACTTCATCATACACACATACACACACATCCAGGTGTAAGGTAGCAAGTTTAAGAATCAGCACCATGAAACCACATTAACCACAATTTAAAAGTTTGGGGTTGGTAAAAAAATAAAAATAATAATATATATATATATAATGAACAATAAACTGCCATTCAGGATCTATAGAAGTTGGCGAACCCCAAGAACTTCTGCAACGCCTTCCAAGAGTCAGGGGTTGGCCACTTGGCTATGGCCCTTACCTTAGCAGGATCAGCGTTGATCCCCTCCATTGAAATAATGAGCCCTAAAACAAAACTGACTTGGCGTGGAACACACACTTCTCCGCCTTGACATAAAGCTGGTTCTCCAGCAACCGTAGTAGCACCTGAAAAATGAAAAATGAGTGTGTACCTGCAAGGAGGGAGAGAAGATGAGGATACCATCGAGAGACACAAATACAAAACTGTTTACCATATTTCTCAACACATCATTGATCAGGGCCTGGAAGACAGCTGGGGCATTGGTAAGACCGAATGGTTAGACCTGGTATTCAAAGTGTCATGTAGGGGTATTGAAGGCTGTCTTCCACTCATCCCCTTCATGTATGCGTACCAAATAGTAGGTATTGCAGAGATCTAATTTAGTGAAGACCTTGGCCCCCTTTAACAATTCAAAAGCAGATGACAGAGCCAGAGGGTACCTGTTTCTTATGGCGATTTCATTTAGAACCCGATAATCAATGCAAGGGTGCAGGGAGCCATCCTTATTAATGAAGAAGAACCCAGTGGCAGAAGGTGAGGAAGAGGGATGGATGAGACTGGCATTTAAGGATTCTTTAATATACTTGTCCATGGCCTCACTTTCAGGACCAGACAGGAAGTGCAAACGCCCTTTAGGCGGAGAAGTGCCTGGGAGGAGATTGATGGAGAGATCAGCTGTCTCCACTTGAAACACGGAAGACAAGGAGAAAGGAGACAAAGCACCAATCCACGTGAGGGTTGTGCTGCACCAACCACAGGTGCCCGTGGACAACAGAAGCACCCCGGGGAGTCCACGAGGTACAGCTCAATTACCTCACAGTGATTACTGAAGGGGTGGAGTGGGTAATGGAGGAGAGAAGGCCATTGAGGAAGCAGCCAGAGATGGGAGAAGGGAGAGGAATGGCAGGAATGCCCCACTGTGCTGCAACAGAAACATCCAAGAAATTGCCCTCAGCTCCTGAATCAACAAGAGCTGGACAAGAGTGAATGTTGTCCTCATACTGAACGGAGACAGGGAGTAGGGTTACGAGACTTGAGGGACTCAAGACAAGTGCCCATGAGGATCCGCAAGCTTACTGATGGGCCACTACTTCTATACTACTTCTCCTTTGCTGTGAGACAAAGGTATCCAACCTGCATGGGCTCTGGGTCGGCTAAAGAAGGTGAGGAGGTAAGGGCAGAATTGGAAGCTCCCTCGCCCAATGGCCAGGAGGGTGGAGCAGTCCACCGCTGATGGCAATGCTGAAGATGCCCCTCCACTTGCAATGCAAGTTCCATTAGGGAGTCAAAATCATGAGGCAGCTTCTGAGTAACAATTTTGAACAATTTGATATCATCATCCAGCCCCTCCTGAAACTTAGTGCGCAAAGTAGCTTCATTATAGTCACAGGCAGCAGCCATTGTTCTAAACTGGATGGAATAGTCTGAGACTGAGTGACCATTCTGATTCAACCATGCCAGCTGGGAGGCTGCCTTGTCACCTTGAGCAGATAGATCAAACAACTTAATCATTTTGGCCTTGGAAATCCTGAAATGTGGTACAGAATGGGGCACAAGCATTCCACACAGTAGTTGACCAAACATGGGCCCTCCCTTTCAGGAGGGTGATCACGAATGCCACCTGAGACTCCTCCTTGACGTAACGATGGGGCTGGAGTGTAAAGACCAAGGAGCAATGGGACATGAAGTCTCAAGATGAATTTGGATTTCCGTCATAGGGAGGAGGACTGTTGGCATGGGGTTCTGGCTCAGCCTGATGTGGAGAATAGATAACAGAGGCAGCAGATTGGCTAGCCAGGGCCTCCAGCTGGAGTTCTTGCATCCAGACATTGAGTTCAGCTACCTGGACTGTCAGTAGGTCAACTTCCCTTGAGGTGGCTGTTAACAGGGTGGAATGCTGGCCAAGAAGAATGCCCTGTTGTGTCACAGTAGATGACCTGACTTGGTTTGCTCCTGCTGAATCCATTTCTGGTCCGACCGTTCTGTCAGGGATAAACACGGATTCAATCTGCAGGTTCAACTCAAATTCATTTAATTCTCAAAACACAAAACTTAGCAGGGGTTGAAGACCAGAAGCCGTAATTCATGGCAGAGAGTAGAGACAGGATGATAGGAACAGTCCAAACAAGCCTGCAGTCACTCCACAAGGCCGAGAGGGTAAGGGGTAGGGTGCACGCAGTCAGAGTGGAAAGAGAACAGTGCACAGAGTCCCAGCGTCAGTGCTGACACAATGTCAGAATGGAGAGGGAACAGCAGACAGAGTCCAAGTGTCAGAACTGATGCAACATCAGGGCAGAGAGTTCCTTGTTTAGTGTGCCGAGTAGGGCAGGAGTGGAGAAGCTGCAAAGCAAGGGTCTGGTAATGCCAGGGCAGGAACTGGAGAACAGAAATCTGGTGAAACAAGAGGCAGAGAGCGAGCAGAAGAGAAGACAAACTGAAAATACTAAACTGTAAACTTAAAGCCTAAGAAAACACGACAGGACAAAACACAAGAAGACTGGAAGTAGGTCACGAACGCAGTGTAGCATGTTCACACCACAATGGTCAGACACAAGACTACACACGAGGGAAACTTTAAACAGGTGGGAGAATTAATGAATTAACAAGTCACAGGTGTGATGATGGCTAAAGTAGTTAATAAGATAATGATGAGGAGGGAAACCACGAAGACAAAAACAAACAGTCCAAAGTCATTTATAGCATTAACAAGATGACCCGCTGAATTCAATTTGGAAGAGATGACTGATTAATATGGAATGATATTGCGGACATTATTCAAAAGGCATTGCAAATTGTATTTGCAATTGCGTTTTCAATTTGTGGACGCATAAAATGTGACATAATCCAAACGCAAATGCAAATCGCGCATTACCGTTTTCATTTTCGATTAAGTGAACGCACAGTGTCTGTCAAATTTAAAATGGAAATGCAAAGTCCGTTTGCAATTGTGTTTTCCATATCTTACGAGCTATGAGCCTGTCATATTTAAATAGCAATATTAATTACCACATTTGCCTTTTCACTCTCTCTGCACTGTGCATGTAAACTGCCAAAACTCAAATGGAATCGCAATACTTTTTGCATTTGAATTTCCAACGTCTACACGGAAACCTGTCAATCAAGTGACAGGGGTTGGGCCATTTTATTGGGCGTGTTTGCATTGGGAAGTGAAGATCGTACTAAAATGTACCAAGTTTTTACTAGGGTAAATATAAGTTAACGATAGTGTTTATAATTAAGCCACAGTAGCCACAAATGTACAGTTGTCTGAGACGTTATGAAATGTTCTTTAATATCATGAACCATAAAATGTAGTCAGTGTTCTGCTATTGTTTATTTTCATAATAGGTAAACACAGGCCACACGTTAACAAGATCACAGATCTGATGCTGAATCAGTGTAGCTTGGTAGCTGAGTGGTTAGTGACTGTCATCTCTAATGGCATACCATCTTTTAGCGCGTGTTCGAAACCCGGGCCAACACAGACGTTCTTTATTTTTTTTGTTTATCCTACTAACTTCAGCCGCCAAACGGGCGATCATACAGTGAGGAAAATTGCAGTAGTCAAGGCGAGTTGACATGTTATCAAGTAAGCTGCTGTTTGCAGAATTACCGGACCTGCGTCCTCGCAGACATCACACTCCTGAGTCGAATGCACAAAGTCTGAACTACTGATGCAAGTCCGAAATCAGCGGCTGAAGTTAGTAGGATAAACAAAAAAATAAAGAACGTCTGTGTTGGCCCGGGTTTCGAACACGCGCTAAAAGATAGTATGCCATTGGAGATGACAGCCACTAACCACTCAGCTACCAAGCTACACTGAATTACCACTAGATCTGTGACCACCTTAACTTGTGGCCTGTGTTTACCTATTATGAAAATAAACAATAGCAGAACACTGACTACATTTTATGGTTCATGATATTAAAGAACATTTCATAACGTCTCAGACAACTGTACATTTGTGGCTACTGTGGCTTAATTATAAACACTATCGTTAACTCATATTTACCCTAGTAAAAACATGGTACATTTTAGTACGATTGTCACTTCCCAATGCAAACACGCCCAATAAAATGGCCCCACCCCTGTCACTTGATTGACAGGTTTCCATGTAGACGTTGGAAATTCAAATGCAAAAGGTATTGCGATTCCATTTGAGTTTTGGCAGTTTACATGCACAGTGCAGAGAGAATGAAAAGGCAAATGTGGTAATTAATATTGCTATTTAAATATGACAGGCTCATAGCTCGTAAGATATGGAAAACACAATTGCAAACGGACTTTGCATTTCCATTTTAAATTTGGCAGACACTGTGCGTTCACTTAATCGAAAATGAAAACGGTAATGCGTGATTTGCATTTGCGTTTGGATTATGTCACATTTTATGCGTCCACAAATTGAAAACGCAATTGCAAATACAATTTGCAATGCCTTTTGAATAATGTCCGCAATATCATTCCATAGATTAATGCATTTTTAGTCCAGTGTCTCTTTATATAAGATAAGTATTGACGAAGTTCAGAGGCTGTCAAATGTGGATCAACTTACATGTTGTGTATTTTCAACAGTTTCAATATGAAAATATAACTTTCATATTGATTTAATACATTTATCAAATTTAAAAAAAAGAGAGAAAAAAAAATAATGGATTTATTGCATTTTTTTGGGGGGGGGGGGGGTAATAAAAAATGTAAATAAATCTTTGAAAATCAAAATCTGGATTTGATTTTTTTTTTTTTTATGATATTATAACCTAAATATGCGGAAATTTGAAAAAGAAAATGTTGGATTTCATCAAATTAATCAAAATGAATTTATTGCGTTTTGGAAACAAACTCTTCATATACCGTATGTGTGTGTGGAAAGAAAAAAAAAAAAAAAAAAAAAAAAAAAAAAAAAAAAAAAAAAAAAAAATATATATATATATATATATATATATATATATATATATATATATATATATATATATATATATTATATATATATACAGACTTCAAAAGTAATGGTTGTGGTTTTTTTCTACAGTTTTTTTCTATGGAATATTTTTGAACATTAGATGAAATGCCTCGACATTGACAGCAAAATTGACCCTGTTAACTATAATAAACCCTGTAGTTTCAAGCCACTTGTCACACAGAGCCACTTCCACAATCCAATAAACTTAGATGATCAAATCAAGCCCCGCCCTACTTTTTTTCCCCAACACAGAATATCTGGTTTCATTTGTAAATATGTCACATTACAGTCAGGATAAAATGGGCTGAGGAAGCTGTTGCTTGTTGACTTTAACTCTACTGCCCATGAAATGAGTTTCTAAATGATTATTATGTTTTATGCAGTCTTTTTGTTTTCTACAATCCCACCATTCAAAATCTGCCAAACTCATCCATTTAAATAAAAGCAAGGAAGGGAGAGAGAGAGAGAGAGAGGGAGAGAGAGAGAGAGAGAGAGCATATTTAAAAACCAACCGCACGTCTTTAAAGTGCCTTTGATTTGCATCATTAACCGTTTTGGACACTGAACCTGACGTGAAGCCGAGTTGTGCGTTTGGACACGGATCCCATCTGGATGTGATTCTATGGGCCGGAAGTTAAAGATGTTTAGAAAATTGCAACGATTATAAAGCTCAAACGCCATTGGCTGCTTAAATCCAAGAGCAGAACATCCTGCAGCCAAAGCGGCCCAATAAAAGCTGGCGAGAGTTGGGAATCTTTTCACTGAGCACATGGTCCTCTTTAAATTGGAACCATTTTATTATTATGGAAATAGACCTGCTTTTCTGTATAATTTTGCTTTGAACTGCATTTTTTATGAAGTTACAGGCCTGAGACATTGTGACAGACAATATATTTGAACAGGGGTTTCTGGGCGCAGTTTCTCCAATTGCTAATATACACATTTGGATTTATAGATTTTTGTTTGGCAGACTCTTTCTAAACAAAAGTGTACACCAGCTATTTTCCAAACCCTAGTGAGTTGCCTTCCTGAGTCCCTCGTAAAGGACTGATCTGGAACACACTGCATGAACAACAATTATTTATACCACAAAGAATACTCATTTGCAATCATCGATTAACTATACAAATATATATACATTAAAAATTATACTACTACTACTACTAATAATAATAATAAAACAGTTAAAACTCTAAACTTATGAAATATTATTTTATTTTAAAACAGCAGTCTTCTGTATGAAAATCTGTTAAAAAGCAATTTATTTCTGTGATGCTCCGCTGTATTTTCAGCATCATTCCTCCAGTCTTCAGTGTCACATGATCTTCAGAAATCATGAAAATATGATGATTTACTGCTCAAGAAACATTTCTGATTATTATCAATGTTGAACACAGTTGTGCTGCACAATATGTTTGTGGAAACTGTGATGTATTTTATTTTTTTAGGATTCACAGATGAATAGAAATTTCAAAAGAACAGCTTTTATTTGAAATATAAATCTTTTGTAACATTATAAATGTCTTTACTGACACTTTTGTTCAATTTAATGTGTCCTTGATGAATCAAAGTATTATTTACTTTTTGTAATTTATTTATAGTAAGAATTTAAAAAATAAAAAATTTTTATACTACTATTTTACTATGAAATATTTTAATATATCATTTATTGAATGATAAATACTGTGTAAATTTGTAAAAATTTCAAAAATATAAAATAAACACACACACACACACACACACATTTACTTGTATATTTAAAGTTTTAAATATAAATATATTTATCTTCATGCAATGCATTCTGGAATTGCCTTATCTGTGAAGGATACAAGAAACCAAAATGGGATGTATCTCAATTATAATTACAACCTTTTGAAACTCACTCAGTGATTGTTTGGATTTGATGCACAAGTATTTGTCAGTTTGCTTTAAGAACATGCAGAGATGTTTCTTTCTTAATAACAGACGTGTAGCCTGCCGGCTATTGTTAGCAGGATGCTCACCCTTCCTGATTATTTACAGGAGACAGTCAAACAGACTCTGATGGCATTTCCTGTGTTTGCTAAACTCGCTCGGATGTGTTTGGCAGCCTGTGTGAATGTGAGCTTTAACTTTGCCGCTAATCTGCTGGACGGAAAAAAACTTTTTCAACCCACTCAGAGACGAGTCGATTATCTCTAGAGACGCAGAGATGATAAAAAGATATTTCTCTACAGTGCTATGGACGGCTCAGACGCAGACGCATTCAAAGGCTTCATCGCTCACCAGCTCCTCCACAGAATCACTCTTAATGAAAGCTTCAGCTCGAGCTCTCCAAGCCCAGATTCCAGTCGCAGCTGTCTAACCCTCGGCCTTCAAACCAAGCGGTGGCCATCACTTTAGAACAATCAGAAGAAATTAATTTCCTCTCTGGAGGAGACGACATTCCAGTCGTAAGGCCTTCCTGACATCTGCGGTCCATGAGCGTCTCACAGGTGAATCTGATTACACACACTGAAACACAGACACACATTTACATTTAGTCTCTTAGCAGACGCTTTTATCCAGAAACAACTCACAAATGATGACAATAATTTACTGTTAGTTCATAGATAGATAGATAGATAGATAGACATAGATACATACACACATTTCTTCGAAACACAAAAGATGTTTGCATACAAATGTAATAATATGACTGATGCAAGACTGAAAGTGTTTAATTCTGAAAGCAATGGTTCCTGTTAACCAGAGATCTCTAATCACTGAACAAAAAACTTGACTTTAAAACCACACAAAGAATGTTTCACACAAATACATAAATCACTGCTTTTAAAGGGTCGTAAACGGTTTGGAAGGGAAGAAGAATTGGACAAGAATCAGAGAGAAGATTCAACTGAGAACTGAGGTCAAGATCTCTCAGCTCAGAGAAACGGATGCACACACACACACACACACACACACACACACACACACACACACACACACACACACACACACACACACACACTCACACACACAGACACAGTTTAAATGTCAACAACCGCATTCCTAATTGAGATGAACTTGGACCTGAAATTAAATGTTCTTTTAAACAAACAACAACATAAGCTAAATGCCAGAAGAAACAAAGAAGAGAAAGAAGACAATGAGAGTTTGAACAGAACAGGAGGAACATCAGGTTTCTCTCACCTACAGCAGGACCAGATGCTTTCAGGATAAACCCATTTAAACCCGCTATCATCATCCATTCGGTCGCAGATGGCTGTTTATACCTGTATTACTTGCTTTGTGCATGACTGGATGAATGTCAAGGAGAATATCTGTGACTGCAAACATCAGTGTGTCAATGCAATGTGTGCAAAATAAAAGTTGCTTAGATTTCATATAAATCTCAACATGCATGTATTTTTAAAACGTTCATCAGACAGTTGTTAGTTTAAGCTGAATGATTCTCAGCCGTAGATGATTTGTTCAGGATAGATCTTCTGTCTGCATCATCATCATCATCAATGGAATAAAGAGACAATACACAACAATAGACAGAGAGAGAGAGAGAGAGAGAAAGAGTGAAACGCAGCGGGAGGAATCACTTAACATTCCCACATCAACTATTTCCTGTTCACAACATTACTACTTCCCCCTCCTTTATTTACAGTACAGCTTCAATTCCCAAGCTCCACTGTTTACCTCCAATAATGACATGCAACTATTAATCACAATCCCTCGTTTTTTACTGCATTTTCCTGTAAACTTCAGCTCTGCAAGAACAAACAAAACACGCTGGGTTACCACAGAGTCAGAGCGGGTTTGAAGTCTCTCAGCATTTGTTAAAACTGTAAAAAAAAATAATAATAATAAATGTAAAAAAAAAAAATGGAGTTAATGTGATGCCATAGAACAAACAGCACCAAAAATAAATAAAGGGGTTCCACAGCAGCACCTTTAACATGCAGGTCTTGAACCTGGAGCCGCTGGGGTCAAAGGTCAGCGCGCCCCATAATGTCCTCATCTCGTTCACATACTTTTTCCGCCAATGTGTGAATGTTTATCTGGCATGTTCATTAAAAGCATGCAAACACATCATGTTTTATTAGTTTATGCAGACTGTGTGACTTCGCCGAAGATCAGATTGCATTTTATGACCAATTTATGCAGCAATCAAGAGGGTGCACATACTTTTTCCCCGCGACTGTATCCGAACATAAAAGGCAAGGATGATCCTTTAGATGATCACTAACAGTCCTGTAGTCAGTGCCATGTGATATATTCATGTTTACTTCATAATATCAGTGTGGAACACAAGCAGTTCAGTTCATCAAAACACATCAGAGGAGCGCTTGATCACGCGACCGAAGCGCTCGCGGCCCCACAGGCCGTGTGTTTGATCTCGTCCACCTGCGCTTCTCACCGGCGGGCCGCTTTCCTCTCTGAGCTGCTGCTTTACTGCCGTTTGTATAATGGATGACAGCAGAGATGAATACAGTCGTATTATTAATGTAAGACTGACAGATAGTGACGTGAGTTATGGCCGCCTTTGGTTCAGAGTCACCGTTTCATGAGGCCTTCCACTAAAAGCCATACATAAATGTCACTTGCCAGTGACCATAAACTATTACACAGGCAATTGGTTAGAAGATTTCCTCTGTTATCTATCACGGTTATTTACTCGTGTTTCTTTGTGGCAGCAGACGGGCCGCTTGCGTCTGAACCGAAACGGCGATCCGCTTCATTATGAGGCTTGTTGTATTTTGCAGGTGTTTGAGGCTTTGTGAATGAGGGGTATTTGAGGAGACGCACCTAAAAGGTCTATTACTATGATAATGAAGAAGAGGGAGCGAGCGAGGAGGCCCCGGGCTAAATGTAGAGCCGCGGATTTGCTCAGAAACGGCTTATTTAAATATCAAACCTGTGCACGGATTTAGGTGCTAACACGTGACACAGGTACTGATGCTCAGAGGAGACGAGAATCATGCACTTATTTCTATTATAAAAATATAACCATAAAAACTGACCCAAATGAAACACTAGCTCTCATGCGCTATCAATAAACAAAAAATGATTCATTGAACTTACAAAACAATCATAGTAAATAAGGTAAGTGGTTGCAATCTATTTATTTTAGCATTGCTAAAATATTGCGCTCATGTTCTCATTAAATTATAAAAACATTATTTCTGCATATTCTCTGAACATATATCAACTTTTTAAAAATGTTTTAAAAACATTTTTTTCTTCTTGGTTATACAAATGTCAAGGACACATTCCATTTTATCAAACATTATGGCAATGTTACTTTCAAATGTTCTCTGAATGTTCTGAAATAAGTAGCAACATTTTAAAAACATGTCATGAATGATACAGAGACGATGTTTTGTGCTAACATTTTGAGAACATGATTAAAGTCCAGGTAACTTGAACAAGCTTTCTATTAATGTTACTAAAATAAGGTTTATTCAAAACTTGAGAACTTTGCAGGAACATTCTGCTCATTAAATGAGTCGTTTTAATTGGTTTTAACACAAATTGATCTTTGAGTAGATAGGATTGTATATCATTATGTAAATGAATCATGATGTGATTCTGAAGCAAAGTTGGTCATGTTTATCAAATATAACACAGCAGCTTCACAGGGTTCATCCTTTATTCAGTAAATCACAACTGGATGTTGTTGTGGGATGGCTGTGAGAGATCAGTAAATGATCTTTTGTACACCTGCAGAACGAAAGCTTCCGCTCGGACTCTCGCGTCGTGTTACAGACGTCGAGCTGGAATAACTGAGTGTGTGTGATAAGGCCTGTAAGCGTATACCTGCTCCATTACCACAGAACACATCACGCTAACGCAGCATTGATTCCAGTTCATTATGTGTATAGCAAATCAATTGAGCTGAAGAGGCTGCGTCTCCACCGACCCGAGCGCAAGGATCCTGATCCCTGATTAGTGCACCTGACCTCCACGCTCCCTCAGAAGGGAACACGGCGTCTATCTGCGAGGGAGATCTGGCCATGTTTCCACTGTGAGATCTGATGTTGGGAACAGCTGCTGCGGCTCATTACATATGCAATGATTAATAGCATTATAAGTTCATAACACGTAAACATGTGTTTGGAACAGAACAAGGTGATGTTTTTGTGTTAGCGTGCTCTCCGTCAAGTGCACTTCAAATAAACAGCGCCTGAAGGTTCAGCATTAGTGTCTGTTGACTTTAGGGACTCGCAGGAGGAAGTTTCTCCATCGCTGCGTCATTTGCTTGGTTTTCTGTGTCGACAGCCACGGTGAGCTTCGAGGACAGAAACACTGAATGTCTTAAATATAGTTAATGTTAATGCTTTTTAATTACCTTTTCCATTTTTGCCATTTGATGAATTATTTCCTAATTCTGTTACTGAAAGGTTATTAAACATTTTCAATAAAGAAATGTGCTCGTCATGCCTTTTGACTTTAGATACAACATATTTTCAGTATCAGTTACAAATAGGTTCCCATTGTGGGAACTTACCCCATATAGTGTGACAACATGCCCCGCTGTTCAGCAAAATCTTATTTCCCACACAATACCCTTTGTAGTCAAACCATTTATATCTATACAGAAAATAATCAGTGTGACAACATGCCCCGCTTTAGAAGTCAACGTGTTCAATGCACTGCATCTCTATTCCTGACCACAGAAATCAGATCTTTAATCTTACATAATGGTTTATGTCTATACAAAAGTGTATAATCATGCACAGAAAATAGAGGAGTAAACAGTATGACAACATGCCCCAGTCTGCCCTACTAAGCTGCAATGATTGTGAACATGTGTTTTCACACTCTCCAGCCTTGATATTATTATATGAGAAACCCAGAAGCAGGTGAAGTGAGGACTGAGAGTTTTTAATAAAAATACTTTTAATCCTCTACTATGATAATGACTTTTAATATTTGCTTTTCAGAAAGACACAAAGAGGTTTTGCTTGCTTTGGTTTTATTGTGACAGTGTGTGTTCACTAAGCAGGTCCAGAATGAGCAGGTTTATTTGTTAATCCAACAAACATTTCCCGTTTCATATTGTTCTCGTTGGGCACTCTGTGGCAAACGCAGTTTATTTTGATTTGCCCAATTTTGCTTTTGCGTATTTATGGATTTACTGAGTGGAAACTCGCAGACACGGAAAACACAATTAGAGGAATATTTGTGCTCAAATATTGGTCTTGTATTGGCTCTCATTCCAGCAAAGTAATTATTGAATTTGTGGGGATCAAACAGGGCAGCGCGGGCAGGTAAATACTGTCGGCCAGCGGCGGAGAAAGAGAGCAAATCAAAGCATTTATGAGTCTGTGTTCCCTGCAACTCTGAGTTTATTATGAGATGACAAACCTCCAGCACATACTGTATGAAAGAGAAGAAAAGAGAGCAAACGCAGCCTGAGCTAATGATAAGAAAGGTCACTCCATCATGAGCACATACACATATACAGTACATATATTTGCTTGTGATGAACTGACCTCTCATCAGCCAGAATAGACAGCGAATATACGAAATGCTGCGGCTGAGCGTTTGACGTTCTGCTGGATCTGAAGCACTGTAACAGAGTCTGTGTGCTTCTAACATAGACGACTGCTGCACCCTACAGTTAGAAGACAGATCACCACCAAACTCTCACACACACACACACACACACAGCTCTGATTGTCCCTGCAAACTGACCACAGAACAATCATGAATGAATTCATCATTGATGAAATCACAGTTACACTAAAGTCAATGACATTAAAGAATAACTGATCTCAAACACAAATCATTTTTCCCTTTCCAGTCCATTATACAGGGATTATTCATGCACACAAAGAGACAACATTCACAGAAAACCTGAAACTTTACAAATTGTAAAATAAAGTGTTCCAGGCCTAGACATATTTAGTTTTTATTTTTAGTTTTATATGTATATAGTTATGCTCTGCTTCGAAATGTCTCTTTTGAGTAAAACTTGCCACTGTGTGTGTGTCTGTGTGTGTGTGTGTGTGTGTGTGTGTGTGTGTGTGTGTGTGTGCATGTGTGTGTGTGTGTGTGTGTGTGTGTGTGTGTGTGTGAGAGAGAGAAAAAAGTGCACTTTCAGTTGGTTCACACACATTAGTCTGAATGATTAATTTGTGAAACCATCAGAATCAAAGTGATTATTTTCCAGTAAACAGTGAGAAAATTATGCAAAATCATCTGTCAGATCATGTGAGAAGCCTGTGTTGGTCAGATATAGTCAGATGTGATTGTGACACAGAGGTTTGATGGCCTCTGACCCTGACATATGGCCATCCAGACACCTCACGGGTAAAGAAAACCCCCAACAAGATCACCAAAAGCAGCGAGCGAGTGAGCGAGTGCTGCTGATGCCAAAAGACTGTTACTCACTAATTAACACTTTGAAGCAGCAGCAGTTCTGTGGTATAGTTTCATCTCTATTCATAGCGAGGGGTTAAACCTTCTGCTGCGGCGTGTTTATGTTCTGATCTGATCTGTATTCACATCACCTGCTTACACTGAACATACATGTGATCATCTTTATAAGCAAGCGTCCATCAAGAGCACTGAACACTCCCCCGTCTGTCATTGGCCAGTCACACAGTTAGTCCCGCCCCAAACTCACGTGATTGGTTGAGTCAGAAGTGGACATGTCGGGAAAAGAGTCGCAGTGTTTCACTACAAATGACTGATGGATATAGACTGTGAAGATTACAGTGATACTCCAGAAGTCCCACATCACGTCTCAAAGTATGAGCTTCTCATGCTGCTTTCTTTAAAAACTGTGTTTGAATGTTGCTTTCTCCATCTGTAACACCATACAGATCGCTCTCTAAAACATTTATGAATATGCTGTGACTGAAATGATGAGATTTCACTCACCACAATACTATTTGATATAATCATTCATTCTAAATTCTGATTGGACGAGCCGGTTGAGGTCGTTATGATGCTGATGACACACTGATGCGGCGTTGCTTAGCAACCACAAACTGCTACAGTTACACACATGAATTATATTGCTTGGAATTATGATTACTATTAATAATAAATGTCACTTATTAAAGCGTTGGTGCTCATTTTAAACAAGAGACTGTAAAGGCATTTTTCAAAGTTGTAAATGAAACAGGTTATTGTAGTAAATTTTACAAGAAAATAAAAATAAAAATAAAAGACCTTCTGCTTTTTCACGTTTAATCCACTACTTGCTAATTCTAATCTACCAGCATTTTCTGTGTGGAAGTGATATCTCTTTTTTTTTTTTGTCAGTATACTATAATAGTTTCATTAAAGCAACTGTTGATGAAAAATGAGGATCCTGTCATTATTTCTACAGCCTCATTCTCTTTTGCTTTTTGAGGACGAAAGGAACTCTGTGAGATTCTACACACACATGAACTGATGGAGTTCTTCTACATTCTGCTGTGTAAGTGTGCATAGAAGGTGAGCGATCGGTGTGTGTGTCACAGAGCTCATGGTGTGGACAGAAGCACAGATTGCAGTGTTGACAGTGAATCTGGGCTTTTCTCTGAGAATCGTGGCACCTTTCTTTCTCTCTCTCTCTCTGAGATTTTGGCATAACTTTCTGCAAATCTGTGATGCGATCAGGCCCCCGAGTGTTACTCACACACACACACACACACAGGGACAATAGAAGGACAGGGACACAGAGCCAGCAGCAGTCGTACTGTACACCGTCCATCTGTCCGTCTCGTGTAACGTTTGTTCTGAACTGATCGCTGAAGACTCTTTCTATGAATTATTGTTACCAACACATCAGTAATCTCTTCTGTTTCCTCTGTTTTTACACAAACTGTAGAGATGATGACCGGTGATTCTGTGATGTGTGTGTGACGGCATGCCTTCTGTCAGTTCTCTTTATAGAAGGAACTCAACTCAAACTAATCCAGAAGGAACTTGATATTAAATAGGTTTGTTAGACGCCAGGGGTATTTTAAAGGTTTTCTTTTTTTTATATATATATATATATATATATATATATATATATATATATATATATATATATATATATATAAAGAATTCAGCTGTTGAGCAACACATGACTATTTGATTTAAGATGAATATATTTGGTTGAGTCAAATCTCATCTTGTGGTTTTTTAAAATGTCCGAAATTATGACTGTATATATATATATATATATATATATATATATATATATATATATATAGGTTAATGTTGAGGTTAATGTTCAGTGGTTTATGAAACTCCTTTCACAGATCAAAAAAAAATACAATAAAAAATAAAAAAGTTTTCTTCAAGAACAAAGGTTTTCCAAACACACATTTTCGTACAAAAATACTAAACCGCCGCTGGCTGCAGATCTGCCAAACGCCTGTACTACTCCTCTCCTAACTTTATTTAAAGTTTTCCAGATGTAAAGTTGAAGATGATGTGTTTGGACTTTCTCAAGTTCCTTAAGTGAAATCTGCGAGGACGTCTCTTCTCTTATCTGCCTTCTCTTCAGCCTCATCATCAGACGTATCAAAGTGAAATTCTCACTCCAGAATAATCAGCTTGCATCAGATACGAGGCTGCTGGCTGCGGAGCTGCGATGCACACAGTAGCCGAGCAGGAAGAGCCCTGTGCAGCTTTAACATCCTAATCAGGCGTCCTCACTGAGACTATTGTCTGCAGCGCTGCAAAAAACACTTGATGGGAAATGAATGCAAATGCTGCAGGATGCCAGAAACATTTCACACAAATGGAGAAGTGCTTCATTGCTGTTGACAGAGGTCCAAAAACATGCTCTCTCTGTGTGCGTGTGTGTGTGTGTGTGTGTGTGTGTGTGTGTGTGTGTGTGTGTGTGTAAGAGAGAGAGAGAGAGAGAGAGAGAGCAAAATACAACAATAAAAACAAGGCAGGGAAAAGGTTTAGGACTGATGCGCTGAGGAAAGAGTCTAGTCTTCACAAAGGAACAGAAATGAAAACGTTCAGCGAGACCACCAGTGTTTTCTGGCAGCCTTTTGTGTATTTATGTATAAAAATCTGCTACTTTTGATACTTTCAGTCATTTTACAACCGATGTGATTTAGATGAAAGTAAAGGTTCTATTTTTTTCTGAGCAGGTGTTTTGGAGTGTGTGTGTGTGTGTGTGTGTGTGTGTGTGTGTGTGTGTGTGTGTGTGTGGTTTTGAGTGTGGTTAATCAGGAAGGTCAAATCTTCCAAGTGAACATCTGGCTGCAGAATCTGTGCTGTTATGAATCTCTAGAGAGTCTGATGTGTTTTCAGACTCAGTGTGAATGGTGTGAGAACTGTTTCTGTCCAGAACTCACGGCAGGATTGGTTAAACGTTTAATGTAAGCCACAGAGCATGACTGTGATCCCAGCTCTGACACTGTTTTCCCTTCACTTCCTCCAGAGGGGTTTTAAATCAGCATTACAAGCGCTGATTTGGAGTAAAAAATTAAAATAAAGCATTTTAAAAGTGATGCATCAAATTAAGCATCAGAAACACTTTGACTAAAAAAGATGATTGTAAAAATAGAAAAAAAATTCTTTTTTTCTTTTTTTCTTTCTCTTTCTTTCTTTCTTTCTTTATTTATTTATTTGCAATTACAAGTTTATGTGCACAATTCCTTTTTCATGTTTTACTCAAATTTGTAAGTTGATAAGGTTTGATAAGGAACTCAGTTTTATTCATTCTCACCTTTTCCTCAGAATTCCACTTTTATATCTCACCTCAGTTTTCAGTTGTGTGTCCTAAGGATACAAAAATGTGAGTTTATGTCTCATAAACGTCTTCTCTATACTATGGTACTTTTTAGCACTAAGTTCAGGACGATATACCGAAGAGTTTAATGTCATAAGATAAATATGAGAGTCCACGCACGCATTGCCACACTGACGGGTTCTGCTGCACTGTTGCATGTCTAACCCTTCTGCCGCTCCACACATCCAGAGATGATTTCATATTTGACAGAAACGAAAGCATCTGCTGCTTCCAGAAAAGCGCGTTTACGGCGCGAAACTCGATCTGCTGCCCACCTGGACGCACATGACGCACAGGTGTCACCTCTGATCCAGCAGCTCGAGCGGCGCGCGCGCATGTGTGTGTGAAATGAGCGCGTGAGAACGCGAGAGGCTGGTTTTTGGATTTGCTAACACCTGTCGAGCTAAAATTCGCGTTGCTGGGATAAATCAGCTCCGAGAGAGAGAGAGAGAGAGATTTCATAACACTTTATTCTTAACCATTAAGAACAATTAACAAACATAAACTTCTATCAAGACTTCTATCAAGCAAAAATTAGTTCTACATTCTTAACAGAGCATAACATTTCTTTGTAATCCCATACATTTTCAAAATCTTCAATATTCTTCATATTTGTATAAAATAAATAATCAAAAATTATTCTTACTTTTATTAGACTCTTAAAAACATATACAACATCCCTACTAACTACCCCTTCTATTTTTTTACTTTCTTGTCAAATAAATAGCCATTTTCGCTTTTCCAATTACAAAGTTAATAAGTTGTCCTTTCTTTCTCTTTTCTTTTCCAAACCAAATATAACCTAACCTTAGAAAAAAATCAACTTGAAATCCACAAATAGGCTTTTAAGCCTATCACAATGTACAAAACAGTGAAAAATGGTTTCCCTCAGTTCACAAAAAGGACATTTACTATCAACTGATGAATTAATTATACTAACAAATGCATTTACAGGAACAATACCATGCAGTATCCTCCACTGCAAATCCCCAGTAGATTTTGGTCAATGGTGGCTTGTACATACTTCTCAAAACAGGTTTACAGTTTGTCTCAACCCCAAAATGTGCAGCCCAGGGCGTATCTACCCGCCCTTTTAATTTTTCTTTGTTTAACACTTTAACACATAATTCAAAATTTTTCCCATTTACAGAACCAAAATCCAACCCCTTTAGCCTTCTAGATGCAAGTAATTCATGATGATAATCTTCTTCTGTAAACGTTGATAAAATGTCCATATTTGGAAAAATGTCACCTTCTTCAAGTTCAAATCGTCCATTATCAAAATTCCTGATTAAAAATTTGTCTTCATCATCCAAAACTTATTTTATCTTATCCAGAAAAAGACCTACCATTCTCTGTGATTTGAGCCCCAAACATTGCGCCACAGCATGAACATTTTCAAAGCCATTTCCAACCACATGCAGTAATTGTTCTCAACATAATAATTTTTGCTGTTATTAGGATTCTTGACATTCCAGGCATTATCTGTCCAGCAACATCCAGCCTTCCACCTTTGATTAAAGGTTCTTCAAGTAACTGTCATGGTTCTGCCTTCATGTCCTTATTTTTCTCTAGTCTTGTGGCAGGATCATGACAGGCCCGTGTTTTGTGTACAAGCACATGGCCTTTTTTGGGCCATGTGCTTGTGTTGTCTCGTTTCCTTGCCCCGCCCCCCTTGTTACTCTAGTTTTGTCATCATTGATTTACCTGTTCCACTTGTTGTGTTCATTAGTAGCCTCCCTTTATAACCTCGTGTGTTTCTCTGTCCCTGGGTCGGTTCTATTGTGAGATCTGTCTGTGAGTACGTCTATAGAAAGTCTTGTCTAAGTAGAAGTGTGATCCTGTTTTTGTCATAGTGTAGTTTGTCAAGTGTTAGTCTAGTTTATCTCTCGTCAGTCTTGCCCTTGTTTTGCCCCCTCGTGGGTTTTGTTTTCCTGTTTTGTATAATAAACTGTGTTGCTTTGACTTCTATCTGCATTTTGGGTTCATCCTCCACCATCCTTATAACAGAATGAACCGACCAAGAAGGAACCCAGCAGACAGTATGTCCTCCATTGAGCACAACTCAGATGACCTTGCACAATGGTGGCACCGGGCTATCGACGATGCAAGGAATGGCAAGCTGCCAATTCCTCCCCAGGGAGAGCGGTCCCTGAGAGAGTACGCTCGGGTCGTGAACGACAGGAGATTGTTCCTACCGGATAGCCTCCTCAACCGCTACCTCATAGCGGGCCTCAACGCTCCTCAGGAGAAGCTGATCTGCTGCTCGTTTGGAGATATGGTATATTGTCTGTCGCAGAGGGAGTCGCGGGGGTCCACCTTTTTGTCACTCTCACCCAAGCTGCCAGTGATCCCGGAGGGTCATGTCCTGGCTGTGGTTACCCAGGGGAATCAGATTGGCTCCACTTCCACCCCTGAGGCTTCAGTCGTCCCCGAAAGTCTCCGTGGCAAACGAGGGAGACGGATCTCGTGGGATTCTTCATCAGAGTCATCCTCGACTGAGTCAGCACTGCCTGTGACTGCCCTCGCCACTCAGGTAACAGATCCCGCTGAGTTTCTCCGGCCGGTCACAAGTCTGGCTATGACTACCACACCGCGCCCTAAGAGGAAGAAGAGGAGAAAGGCAGCCTCTCGTCCTTCATCTCAGCAGGTCCCAGAGCCCGCCACTGCAAGCGCTGTTCCCGAGCCCGCCACTGCAAGCGCTGTTCCCGAGCCCACTGTCGTGAGTGCTGCAGAGAGAGCAGCGATCGATTCAGCTGCTGAAGCTGTCTTGCGGGCTGTTTCCGCGCATCAAGAGATGCCTGTCCTCGTCGCAGCTGACACTTTGGCGGAATACCTAAAGCGTCTTGTCCAGATTCTCGAAGCGCCTGACAAGTCTGTCATGTCATGTACCGAGTCCACTGATTCTACGAGCGCCGTGAGCGCCGAACCCAAGTCAGCTGCCGTGAGCGCCGTACCCCAGTCAGCGGCCGTGAGCGCCGTACCCCAGTCAGCGGCCGTGAGCGCCGTACCCCAGTCAGCGGCTGTGAGCGCCGTACCCCAGTCAGCTGCCGTGAGCGCCAAACCCCAGTCAGCTGCCGGGAGCGCAGTACCCAAGTCTGCTGCGGATGATGATCTCCCCGATTCAGAGATGGGGAGCGCTGATACTGAGCCGTCGTTGGGGGGCTCTATTCTTGCTTCTACTCCAATATCACCCACAGTATCCCCTGTCTTGTCTCCTGTTGTGTTGCCTCCTGTCTCCCCTGTCAAGCTGCCTACTGTTTCCCCCAAGTCATCCCCTCATGTGTCTCCAGCCAAGTTCCCCCGGAGTCCCAGTCCTCAGTCCTCGTCCCGGAGACCCAAGACCCCCAGTCCTCCCATCCACCCTGGACTGCCCTCTAAGAACTTTGTACTTCCCCACCTCCTCTGCCTTGTTTATTGTTTTTGATTTTGCACCCTAACCCTGTGATTGTTTTTTCATGTTTGCCTTTAGTGTTATTTGTCATGTCCTGTTGGCTTGTGTCTTTGTCCCAGTCAGTCGTGTCCCGAGTTTGATGTTCCCTTGAGGAGCGTCTGGAAGCCGCTCCTTAAGGGAGGGGTTCTGTCATGGTTCTGCCTTCATGTCCTGATTTTTCTCTAGTCTTGTGGCAGGATCATGACAGGCCCGTGTTTTGTGTACAAGCACATGGCCTTGTCTTTAGGCCATGTGCTTGTGTTGTCTCGTTTCCTTGCCCCGCCCCCCTTGTTACTCTAGTTTTGTCATCATTGATTTACCTGTTCCACCTGTTGTGTTCATTAGTAGCCTCCATTTATAACCTCGTGTGTTTCTCTGTCCCTGGGTCGGTTCATTGTCAAACATTGCCAAATACTGTCTAACATTGCGTGTCAGTCTATGTGAGATCTGTCTGTGAGTACGTCTATAGAAAGTCTTGTCTAAGTAGAAGTGTGATCCTGTTTTTGTTATAGTGTAGTTTTTGTCAAGTGTTAGTCTAGTTTATCTCTAGTCAGTCTTGCCCTTGTTTTGCCCCCTCGTGGGTTTTGTTTTCCTGTTTTGTATAATAAACTGTGTTGCTGTGACTTCTGTCTGCATTTTGGGTTCATCCTCCACCATCCTTATAACAGTAACCAATGAAGTGATGGCATAGACATAGTCCTAACAGTTCTTACTAATGACCATGCTGCGGTAGTACAAGGGAAGTTCTTTTATGTCTCCCATTTCACATTTAGTCCAAAACAGATTTTTATTTTAGTCCCCTCCTGCGTATATCAGCAGTTGTACAAAGCACCTTTAAAAACCCAATAAGCACTTTTAATTTGTAAAAAACATAAAAACTTGTAGGAGTAATAGGCACAAGGATGAAGACGGGACGGGTTCCCCTGCTACTGGGAAAGGACAGCTCCAACACCTGTAGAGGAGACATCGACTTCAACAGTGAAAGACTTGTTAGGGTCAGGATGAATTAGAATGGGTGCCTGCAGAAAGCTTTGTTCAGCGTATTAAACGAGTGTGTGATGAGGAATGACAGGTGATTGTGATCTGGGGTAGTTGGTTGTGAATGCAGGAGGACCTGGCAAATCCGTGACATGATTAATTTTGAGTGTAAATACTGGGTACCTTTTGCGCTAGTTTAGAACATGAAACCACAATTATGTGAAAGACTACTGTCTTGACAGTTGTCCAGAAGTCAATCATCAACACCCTCCACAAGGAGGGTAACCAACAGAAGGTCATTGCTGAAAGGGCTGACTGTTCACAGAGCGCTGTATCAAAATGTAGTCATAGAAAATGACTGGAAGGAATACATGTGGTAGGAAAAGGTGCACAAGCAACAGGGATGACCCCAGCCTTGGTAAGATTTTCAGGAAAAGCCAGTTTAAGAACTTGGGAGAGCTTCACAAGGAGTGAACTGAAGCCGGAGTCAGCGCATCAAGAGTCACCACACTCAGACGTCTTCAGGAAAAGGGCTACAGCTGTCACATTCCTAGAACCAAGGCACTCCTGAACCAGAAATCTTGTAACAATTTATAAACATTCATAGTCACGGGAAGGAGAAGGCGGGAACCGGCGGACATTTAAATCAAAACTTTAATAATAAAACAAACACAAAATAGCGCGCCGGCCCTTGTGGACCACTGCCATGCACAAACAAAACAAACACAAAATAAAATCCAGGCCTGGCCCTCTCTCGTCCTTCTCTGTCATAACTCCTCATCTTTATACTTCCGGAGCTCCTCCGTAGGACTTGAGACCGGTGAGTGGCGCAGGTGTCGCTCATTTCCAATTACTCCACCAGCCTCGCTCCGTTCCCACGGCTCTCGGCCCCGCCCCACTCATCACACATCTCACATGGGGTAAGGAGAAAAAGAACTGGACTGTTGCTCGGTGGTCCACAGTCCTTTTTTCAGATGAAAGTAAATTTAGCATTTAATTTAGAAATCAAGTCTGGAGGAAGACGGGAGAGGCACAGAATCCAAAGTTTCTGAAGTCAGTGATGATTTGGGTGCCATTATATCTGCTAGTGTTGCTCCATTGTGTTGTATCAAGTCCAAAGTCTTGATACTGATTTTTTATTTTATTTTCCTAAGCTGTGAGTCGTAACCATCAGAATTAAAACAAAAAGCTCTTGAAATATTTCAGTTTGTGTGCAATGAATCTAGAATAAAGAAAGTTAGCTTTTTTTAATTAAATTATAAAAAATATAGAACTTTTCCATGATATTCTAATTTTATGAGATGCACCTATAAATGAACGTACAAACAAACAGACAAATACATACATACATATATAAAATAAGGTCTGCTTTTAAGACCAGGCTTTGAAAAGCATAAGATTTTTTTTTTTATGTCATAAACATAAATTCATAACATAATTTTCATATTTCCATTATACTGTTCACATTTCATAATAATGTTCATATTATTTATATAATTTTCATCACTGTAATACATTTAGACTTTTTTATTATTATTAGTATTATTCTCAATGGTAATTCTCATCACTGTCATAATTAATTTAATATTTGTATTTTATTTAAATAAACATAAATTAAACCGAGAACAAACACTTGCATGAAAAAAAAAATATTTTTCACATTACAGTATTTTCTTTTTTTTTAATTCTCATTTTGTTTTCATTAATGCTTTTGATTGCTTTCATGCAATTTTACTCTAATCGCTAATCATTTTATGCAGCATCTCGATGGTTTTAGTTTTATTTGTTATTGCTATTGTTTTTGTTTCTTCTTTAGCTAAACATCTTGTGGCTGGGTTTTCTTCATTTTGTCATGTGTAGAGATGTGTTTGGTGTGTAAACAGGGTCAGGCTCCAAGCAGCTCCTGCACACACACCCTGAGGACACGTCTTCCAACTGCACATATTCAGACTTTACATAATTGTGCAAAAATGTGAATTAAACTAAATGAACATCAGCATCTAAACCGGTTTCATTCAAAGCAGCAGAGATCTAAGTGTGTGTGTGTGTGTGTGTGTTGGTTTATTTTTTTTTAATCAACTGCACAGAACAAAGAAAATACTAAGACTTATTTGTAACAAAGTGACATTTTCAGGCCAGTATGCTGAAATGCAGAACTCGGGTGTGTTAGAGGGAGAAGAGTTTAAAAGAAAAATGTCTCAAACTGGACGTGTAAAGCTGTGCCATCTTCACTGTGGACAGAAAACTCTGAAACTGCCATTAAATATCAAAACTGTTCCTTTATTCTGCGTCTGGACCCTTTTGTGGGCACGGTTATAAATATTTCAGTATTTGGCACAGTAAAAAAATGATGAATAATATTTGTGGATGAGAATTTGCATTCAACTGTTAAATTAAAAATTAATTACTCAGATGCATAAAGGAACAATATAACTTTGAAGCCTCCGAGATGGCAAAGTTAATTATTTCCAATTAGGAGCAAAATATCTTCAGAGATATTTCAGACCTTTTAATAGCATGGGATGAACCGCAGACAGAATAAAAGACTCTTTGTTGGTTTTCCAGTGCGTGAAAGATAGCACTTCATATCCAGAGCGTGTGCACGACACAATTAAAATCTATAATAAAGTATATTGGAATATAGAAGGAAGTGTGCTGATCATATAAACTCATATTTAACATAAAACACACAGGCTGAGCATAATCAAACGGCCTCATAATGTATTTGCCCTGACACTATCAGCCGGCTGGATTTCTGTTTATAAGCTGCTGTACTGGAGCTTTATGTGACACGTGTGCGGCTCATATGAGAGCTGAAGTATGGTGAACGAGGAGGAACGTCTGACCTCTGTTACACGCTTCAACTTATGAATTGCAATCTCCACTCTAAAATAACTGAATGCGACATAAGCAGTTTGAAATGATCAAATAAATAAATAAATACCTGCCCTCCAAGTGGATTGCATGGGTTCAGAAAATAACCTAAAGAGCGACCTGTGTGATACTGGTTTGGGTTGTTGTCCCCTTTTCACGTGGGTGAACAAATCAAAAGACCATCAGGCAATGCATACATAAGTACACAAGTACACACATGCACATTCACAAGTGCCCGCTTCACATGCACGACATACCACACATGCAACAAGTGTATAATTACACACATATGTACATTCACAAGTGCACAAGTGTGCATGCACAAGTAAATACATGAACAAAGACAAACCATACATGCAAAAGTACACACATGCACAAAGACATGCACAAAGACATTCTGCACATGCACAAGTGCATAGATGCACATGCATAAGTGCACATGTACAAGTACATACATGCACAACTACATAGCTAGAACTTCCTTCAGACATCATTGTGTGATTAAAAGATATCTTATTCAAGTAGCTTGTCATAAACAGTTAACTAACTTGAAATTGTTCGGCAAGATAGTCTTCTGTTGAGCTGAAGGAGAAAACAGTTTATGCTGCTATAGCATCTCATGTGAAATCACTGAGAACGCATGTAAATGACACACAATAAAAAAAGGATGTTCCTAAAGTCATACTTACCAGTGTTCCTGTAGCTCAATCGGTAGAGCATTGCGCTATCAAGTGCAAGGTTGGGGGTTTGATTCCCCGGGAACACATGATAGGTAAAAATTGATAGCCTGAATGCACTGTAAGTCGCTTTAGATAAAAGCGTCTGCTAAATGCATAAATTTAATTTAATTTTACTTTTGTTTTCTCAAGGGCACAAGGATGCGTGACAAACAAAAGGTTTATTAATGGAGTCAGGAGAGGTCATGCTAATAATCCCCACAGGCTGTGTACGCTAGCAGGTAAGACTCAATGGCTTCACTTATCAGGTAATGTCCAGTTTCCTCCTTCTGATGAGCCACGGAAAACCACGGACCTTGCAGGTTAGCAAACAGTCCGGAATGTCGGCATGGAAGCTACGAGACCAAACAGAGACAGAGACGGAGAATGCCAAGATAAAGGGAACTTGATTAGCAGAGACAGGTTGCAGTGATTAATAAGCAGGTGAGAGTGACCTGGTTAATTTGATGGGCAGTGTGGCTGAATCCCTGATAACTGTAAAGGTCAAATATTTATTAATGTATATTTATTTTATGTTCTAAGAAGTGTTAGCTCTTGACTGTGTGCAGAGTGTTTCAGGCATTATAGAGATTGAGTAGTTAGTTTATTTACTGCGGTCCATTCAGAGTCATATCAGATCACTGGACTATTAGACACCACTATTCCTAAAAAGCAAGCAGTTATTTTGCGTCTGTCTTTCTCATGATCTGTTTTCAGCTAACAGGTAGTGTCTCGTTAAACCGGCCCAGCATGTCTGTGTCACTCTGGATCTGTCCCGTCTCACCGGCACGACAGTGCTTTTTGATGAAGTCATTCATAAATTTTTATATAACGCGTATGAACTTGATGTATTTGGCCTCCCGGCTCATTAATATTGGAAGGGATCACCTTATGAAAAATAAAACTCAGGGGTATGTTTTCTGCTGGTGAAGAGTCTTGATGTATTACACATGTCTGTGAATCACGGCTCACCGCATCAGCTGGAAATATGATGGACAAACAGCCCATGAGTTCTTCATGACAGCCAGCGCTAATCAACATGACAGACATCAGGGTTGTGGCTATAATCATACCTCAAAAAAGCTCTGCTCAAATATCTAGCGAGCAGCTATTTTGTCTTCCATTTGTCCAAACAGAAACTCGGTGAAGGATGTGGAACGCTTCACAAATACTGCTCCTCTAATGAAACAACACACTGAAATCACAACTAATTCTAATTGAGACAAAGTTGCAAACGACCAGTTATAGAACACAGCGACACTGTAAACTAAAAAAAATATATATATATATATATATATATATATATATATATATATATATATATATATTTATCAGTGCTTTTTAGGGTTATTATAGATAACTAAAACCAAGAGCATGTTTGCATAAAAACAAAAACATTTCTCACAAATTTGTATTTTTGTTGTTTATATTGAGACAATAATGGTATCATTTTCAAAAACTTTGAAACCCATTTCCAAGAGTTTCCATCTTCAGGCCCAAAAAACTCTGTTGTCAGGTAAATGAAAGGCCAACACACATTAAAAGTTGTCTGCTTTTAGTTGAAGAAGGTGTTGAGTAAACACCTCCTAAAACATTTGAAAAAATGTTACTTTAAATCAACTTTAAATGAAGTAAAACTAAATGTGTATATATATATATATATACCTAACTAGCATTCTACCATGCTACAACCCATCACGCTCCCTAAAGGCGGGCGTACACGGTGCGATTTTTGCTGTCGTACGAGTTCGCATGCGATTTTTTTCAATCGTGTGGAAATCGCGTATGCTCGTATGGTCGCGGCTCGTATCATTTGCAATGAATTACGAGCCGAGCAGAGTGGCTTACGAGCACTTCCCGATCCTCCCGATCATTTTTAAACATGTCTAAAAAGTTCGTGAGCTATCGGTTTGAATTCGTGACATGTGTGCAGTTGAACGTACATTGTAATACCTATTTCAGATATTTATAAACCTACAAGAACACACACACACAGGGTGACCAAACGTCCCGGTTTCCTATTGCTGAAAAATAACATGTACGTGTAGGAAACAGTCACGTCTTGGTATCAATATTGTATATGCAGTTATGGGAGAGGGAGAGCAGTTATATTAGGCACGTTCGACTTGAAGCACTGCTGCACAGAATGATCACCTGTATGGCATCAAAGTACCGCGAAAGCGATTCGAATGCATTGGATATGTATGCTCTCTTGGCGCCCCTCGCGGTACTTTAATGTCATACCTTCTGTGCGTGCAGCGGTGCTTCAAGTCGAACGCGTCTATCAACTTCGTGCGATTGCTTCTGGAATTCGCAGGTTGTAATATCGTGTCGTATATCATCTCGTCTGTACGATTTTCAGATAAACTCACTCGTGCCGTGTGCGTGGACATACGATCTTCCGACCATCCGAATTCGCACCGTGTACGCCCGCCTTAAGGTCACAAAACGCTGGAGTTTTTGTAGTTCCTAGGATAGCAAAGTCCACTAAAGGAGGTAGAGCTTTTTCACATTTGGCTCCCAAACTCTGGAATAGCCTTCTTGATAATGTTCGGGGTTCAGACACACTCTCTCTGTTTAAATCTAGATTAAAAACACATCTCTTTCACCAAGCATTCAATTAATGCATCTCATAAATTGTGACTGCAGTTGTATCTGATCAAATGCGCATTCTTATTCTTTAGCTTGGGTTAAACTAATTAATTTTACTCTGTTGGATCAGCAGCTATGCTAATGATGTCTCTATTTGTTTCTCTGTTTCTGCTGGATCTTCATCCCGTGGTAACTAGGATTTACACAAGCTCCAGTCTGGATCCAGAACACCTGAGAAGAGATGATGCTGACCCTCAGAGGACCTCAGATGATGCTGACCCTGAATCAACAACAGAACTAACAAATATTGCTACAAGTGTGACTGCATCATATAATAATTACTGTCAATAGTGTTCATTGTCTGTTTGATTACGCCTTTAATTGATTTTTCTGTACATTTCTGTCATATGTACATTTACTGACATAGTCACCACTGATAAGGTACTACTAAATCTATTGTATGATTTGTATCATAAAATGCAGTATACGAATACACTTGAATTGAACTGAATTGAATTGAGTGCACTAACAAAAATGTAATTATTAAAAAATATATGCTGGTCTTCCAGCATGACCGGTTGAGATGTGCACAAAAACACTGAAAAACCCTTCAAACCTACCCAGGTCAGGAGGCCAGCAAACCGGCTTGTGGAGGAGTGTATTTCACATTTTGTTGGCTGGTTTTGTTTTTCCTGTTTCTACAAGAAAACCAAATTAAGTTTTCTTTCAAAATATGTATTTTTGAAAACGTTCAGCCAGCCATTCATTTCAGTTGAAAGCACATTTCAAAACAAGCGTGGCAGTGTGTGTGTGTGTGTGTGTGTGTGTGTGTCTGGTCCAGCACTCAGCTTTGACTCCGCAGCTCTGAGCCGGCCAGCCATGACTGCTTTTAACCTCCTCTGCTCTCACATCCTCCTGCCGCTCCATCTTTCTGTCCCTCACAGAAGCACTTAACCAGCGACATTTCCTGGAGCTGCTTAATCCTCTTTCAAAGAACTCTAACTAAGTTCAGGAAAGTGTGAATTACTGAAACAGGCCATTTCCAGGGACGCTCTGCAGGAAGGGTTTGGATTCATTAGAAACAGAGAGTCAGAAATGGCACGTTAATTCTATAGATGCGTGTGAGAGAGGCAGACGACTCCACAGCGTCAGTAATTAATGTATGTGCTATTAGAGGCTACAGTAGGTGACTAACACTCTCTCTCTCTCGCTCTTCAAACTTTCTGCCAGGCATCGAACAGAAATGAGAAACACATTATCGTTCCATTAATTGATTTATGCTCTTTTAAAATGGAAGTCTCATAGAGATGCAGGAATTAGAGGCACTCTTGGGCCAATTAGAGCAGCAGCGGTTTCTTCCCGCAGCTCTTCCATGCATCTCAATCACGGCCAATGCCCACAGGTGAAATGCCAAATCTGAAACACTCAGAGCGGCTCATGCATCCTAAAACTGTGCATCGCTTGCTGCAGCAGACGGAGGCATTATGAGCTGAGACGCTTTCAGATGACACGACTATAACGAAGAATCAAACTCAACCCTGGATGACCATTAATACATCAGATATCTATCCGTCTGTCTATCACATCTCTCTCTCTCTCTGTGCTCTCGTGTCGAGTGTTCAGAGAGTCTGGACAGATGGACAGCAGGTCTGGACACCTTTCGTTTGTTTCTGTGTCTGTGTGGAAGTGAGAGATGTTTCTCAGTGCCGAGATCTCTTCAAACAGTCAGACTGAACAGTCAATGAGATGCAAAATCATGCCTGAGCCTCTCTTTGAAATAATGGATTCCAATGCAAATCCAATGACCTTTAATTATTGTATAATTCTGTCAATGATCATAACCTGAAGCAACCATGACTAAATGTTACAATTAGCCTGTTTAACCTGCTGTATGAGTTTGACCTTTAGATGAGCACTGGCTGTTTCCATCAGAGCTCGGTGAGGACGGGGTTCGGTGTTCACCATCAGCCACCAAACGCCAGAAAAATCAAGACAGACAATGCTACAACTCTCTACTGTAAATTCACTTAACACACGAAATGTTGACAAGTACAGTATTCTAACCTAAGGGACAGTGAGCATTCTGTCTACTTACTGTTAGTAGAATGTCTAAAGTGGACTATCAAAATAATGGTGTTACCGAAGATATAAAAATCAGTGTTTATTATTCATAACATTAAAGTCAAAGTTGTCCAAATTTTGCGTGAACTATTCCTTTGAAAGCACAGTGTCATTTCTGCACCACAAGCAGAATTAAATAAAAGGAAGAAAAAAGATTTATCAAACAATTCCCCTGTCTGAAGACACACTGAAACTCGTATGATAAAATGAGCCACAGGTTAACATGTTTGGGCGCTCAAATGAACAGATCAACATTGTGAAAGTGTCACAGTGTTCAGATTCTCATGAACATTAACAAGAGATGAGCTGAACGTCATACCATCAGCTCCAACAGCACATTTCTGTATTTGTCAGTAAGCAGAATCACTCTGAAAGAGCTCTTTTACCACTGAAATGGTGTTTATCTCTGTCCATTTATCCCTGTACTGTATCTAAGCCACCACATTAACATCTGTCCTCTATTTACTCCAATAAGCAGGTCTGTTAGCCGCAGCAAGGGCCAAATCTCCCAGCTGACTGACGTGGGGCAGATTTACACCGCTGCCCTGCTGTAAACACGACGCTCGTCAGGATACTTAGCCCATTAAGACCCCGATTTACGCAAACGACGGGGCCGAATCGACACAAATGGCCCTTCGCTCACACACCTTCCTTTCTTCATCCATCTCAAAGTTGTAATCTTCCTCACAGTGCTTTTTCTGCTTTTTTTTCTAGGTGTCTTAATTACTCTGAGGAAGTGGCGTTCTGGCTGGCGGTCAGCTGCTGCGACGGGTCCATTTGCATGTCTGTGTAGTGAGAGGTTGGCAGCGAATCCTCCCGTCCAGATTGTGGCCCCTCTCCGCGGTGAGACCGCCTTGGAGGAGACTGCGTTGTGGGATTAGGGTTTTAGCAGCGAAGGTAAGTGTGACTACAAGCTTTGGCTGTCCATCTGCTCTCCTGCGGTACCCTGGCCAGCGTGAGCCGCCTGCAGCAAGGACCTGGCCTCCGTACCGACACACACTCACACACACACACACACACACACACACACACACACTCACGCATGCAGCCAAGATCCCTCTGCCTGCTGCTCGCAACCAAACACTCCATATGCACTAAAGTTTTTCTCTCTTTCACCCGCCTGCCGCCACCATCCTTTCCTTTTCTCTCCTTAATAAATAAGACATGAGCATGTCTCCAGCAATAGAGGCGACCGGTTTAATTTGTAGGGCAGCAATGTTTGCCGGAGTCCTGAGGGATTTTTGCCCTTCCCGTCGCAAACACACACACACACACACACATCGCTGATTCAGTCCCTCATTCACAGTGAATTCAAAAGAATTCATGCATTACCCTGCTCTGCATCATATCTGCTGAATGAAATCCAGTACTTGTTCCTTACTGATGCAGTAAGATAGTAGTGTCTGTTTTGCTCTTTCATGTCACACTTTCTTACAAAATATGACTCATTTTGTAGCATTTTTGCTTTCAACTAGCATTCATAAGATGACAAATTCTTGTATTTTGTCTTAATTAGCAGAAAAACACCACACATGCATGATTCCTGTCTGAATTAGAGCCACATTTCAACTATTTGTTTAACTTGCAGCCCATTATCACATGTAGAAATTATTCTGGACATAATTTTATACTCTTGATTTTCTTGATTCCACTTTATAAAATTATGCATTTTAAATACTTCTTTTTTACATTAAAACCTATTTTATTGACTACTTTTGTTATTTTGATAAGTGCATTAAAGACATATATGAGCAACACCACATGAGTAGCAGTGTTATTTGGGTGTATATCATATATGATTCGGCCGTAGGTAATCACAGCGTGCTGATATACAGCAGTATCGCACAGCTATGAGTGTCAGTTTAATGCATTAACTTAAAATATATTACTTAAAAATATTTGAATGCAGTTAATGTCTCGAAGAAACACAGCGGTGTTTATTTTCTGAATGAATCCACGTTTTGAATGAATCGGGTGAATCAATGATTCAAGGCCCATTCATAAACAAAGCCATTTACTTCATTTGTGAATGACTGCTGTACTCACTGTTACTTGCTTTAATGGCGGATTAATGTCTCCACTCTGTGCAGCTCGAGCTCGAGGCCGTGGGGAAGCAGATTCGCGACCTGGAGGAAAGGCAGGCCCAGCTGAGAGAGCGGAGAGCCGCGCTGGAATCATCCCGGGCTGACGCTCACAAGTCCGGGGTAAGTATACAGCGATCTGCTAACAGTCCCACCACGTCTACTCCGTGTGTTTCTCTGCACAGGCCCGGTGCACCCAGGACGCGATCTTCCCAGATGTCCTTCACTGCGACGGCGGGACACCACGGACCCTGGGTGCATCCACAGCGGAGGACGCGAGCCGGGTCCCAGGCGACGACTTCTCCCCCTCCTGCCTTCGACATCTCCATCCGGAACCGCTTCGCTCCCCTCCGCGAGACAGGACACGACGCTGTGATCATCGGAGACTCCATCGTCCGACACGTAAGTGCTACGTTAGCCGAAGGTAAAGTGCACACTCATTGTTTGCCTGGTGCTCGTGTTCTCGATGTTTCTGTGCAGATACCGGCGATCCTGAAGCCCGACAAGAGCCCCAGAGCGGTCGTGCTTCACGCCGGGGTTAACGACACCACGCTGCGGCAGACGGAGACGCTGAAGAGGGACTTCAGCAGCCTGATCGAGACGGTTCGCAGCACGACGCCCGCGGCGACGATCGTCGTGTCAGGACCACTGCCCACGTATCGACGAGGACACGAAAGGTAGACTTTTTGCTTTAAATGAATGGTTGTTGTCATGGTGTAAAGAACAGAAACTGCTATTTGTTAATAACTGGAATCTTTTCTGGGAGCGTCCTAGGCTGTTTCGCGCTGATGGATTACACCCCAGCAGATTCGGAGCGGAGCTGCTCTCTGACAACATCTCCAGGACACTTCGCTCCATGTGACTAGTAAGACAATTCTCTAATAACTATTATGATGAGTTTTGTTCCACCCGCTTAAATGATAAAAGTACTTGCGCTGTAAAAACTATTAAGATTGTGTCTGTTCCCTGAATAGTGAGGTCAAAATATAATGTAGGATCTAGAAAAAATCTTATCGTAATTAAACCAGAAAAATGTAAAGTAAATGAACAAAAACAATTTTTAAAGTTTGGGCTCATAAATATTAGATCACTCACACCCAAAGCAGTTATTGTAAATGAAATGATCACAGATAATAGTTTTGATGTACTCTGCTTGACTGAAACCTGGCTAAAACCAAATGATTATTTTGGTCTAAATGAGTCTACTCCACCAAACTACTGTTACAAGCATGAGCCCCGTCAGACTGGTCGTGGCGGAGGTGTTGCAACAATATATATTGATATTCTCAATGTTACCCAGAAAACAGGATACAGGTTTAACTCTTTTGAAATACTTCTGCTAAATGTTACACTGTCAGACATGCAAAAGAAGTCTAATGTATCTCTTGCTCTGGCTACTGTGTATAGACCACCAGGGCCGTATACAGAATTCCTAAAAGAATTTGCAGATTTCCTCTCAGACCTTCTAGTTACAGTTGATAAGGCGCTAATCATGGGAGATTTTAATATTCACGTTGATAATGCAAATGATACATTAGGACTTGCGTTTACTGACCTAATAAACTCCTTTGGAGTCAAGCAAAATGTCACCGGGCCCACTCATCGTTTTAATCATACATTAGATCTAATTATATCGCATGGAATCGATCTTACTGCTATAGATATTGTACCCCAATGTGATGATATTACAGACCATTTCCTTGTATCGTGCATGCTGCGTATAACTGATATTAACTATATGTCTCAGCGTTACCGTCTGGGCAGAACTATTGTTCCAGCCACCAAAGAAAGATTCGCAAATAACCTGCCTGATCTATCTCAACTGCTATTTGTACCCATAAATACACATGAATTAGACAAAATTACTGACAACATGGGCACTATTTTCTCTAATACATTAGAAGCTGTTGCCCCCATCAAATTGAAAAAGGTTAGAGAAAAACGTACCGTGCCATGGTATAACAGTAATACTCACTCTCTCAAGAAAGTAACTCGTAGTCTTGAACACAAATGGAGAAAAACTAACTTGGAAGTTTTTAAAATTGCATGGAAAAACAGTATGTCCAGCTATAGACAGGCTCTAAAAACTGCTAGGGCAGAGCATATCCACAAACTCATAGAAAATAACCAAAACAATCCAAGGTTTTTATTTAGCACAGTGGCTAAATTAACAAATTACCAGACGCCACCTGATTCAAATATTCCACCAACGTTAAATAGTAATGACTTTATGAATTTCTTCACTGATAAATAGATAACATTAGAAATACAATAGCGAATGTAGATTCTACAGCGTCTAACACTTCAGTTTCATCCATCGCACCCAAAGATAAACTGCAGTGCTTTACAACTATAGGACAGGAAGAGCTAAATAAACTTATCACTGTATCTAAACCAACAACATGTTTATTAGATCCTGTACCCACTAAATTACTAAAAGAGCTGTTACCTGTAGCCGAAGAACCGCTTCTCAATATCATTAACTCGTCGTTATCTTTAGGTCACGTCCCAAAACCATTCAAGCTGGCAGTTATCAAGCCTCTTATTAAGAAACCAAAACTAGATCCTAGTGTACTGGCAAATTATAGGCCTATTTCAAATCTTCCATTTATGTCTAAAATTTTAGAAAAAGTTGTGTCTGCTCAATTGAGCTCCTTCCTGCATAAAAATGATCTGTATAAAGAATTTCAGTCGGGTTTTAGGCCCCACCATAGCACAGAAACTGCACTTGTTAAAATTACAAATGACCTGCTTCTTGCGTCAGATCAAGGCAGCATCTCATTTCTAGTCTTACTTGATCTTAGTGCTGCGTTCGACACCATAGATCATGACATACTCATAGATCGATTACAAAACTATACAGGTATTCAAGGGCAGGCTCTAAGATGGTTTAAATCCTACCTGTCCGATCGCTACCATTTTGTTTACTTAAATGGGGTGTCATCTCATTTATCATCAGTAAAATATGGAGTGCCACAAGGATCCGTCCTAGGTCCCCTTCTATTTTCAATATACATGTTGCCCCTTGGTAATATTATTAGAAAATACAGAATTAGCTTCCACTGTTATGCTGATGATACTCAGCTATATATCTCAACGAGACCAGATGAAACTTCCCAATTATCTAAGCTAACAGAGTGTGTTAAAAATGTAAAAGATTGGATGACAAATAATTTTCTCCAATTAAATTCGGATAAGACAGAGATATTAATTATTGGACCAAAAAACACTACACAGAATCTTGTAGATTACAATCTGCAACTAGACGGATGTACTGTTACTTCCTCTACAGTCAAAAATCTGGGTGTTATATTAGACAGCAATTTGTCTTTTGAAAATCATATTTCCAATGTTACAAAAACTGCATAGTTCATGCATTCATGACCTCTAGACTGGACTATTGTAATGCACTTCTTGGTGGTTGTCCTGCATCTTCAATAAACAAGCTACAGGTAGTCCAAAATGCAGCAGCTAGAGTCCTTACAGGGTCAAGAAAATATGATCATATTACCCCAATTTTACAGTCTCTGCACTGGCTACCTATTAAGTTCCGAATCAGTTACAAATTATCATTACTTACCTATAAGGCCCTAAATGGTTTAGCTCCTGCGTACCTAACTAGCCTTCTACCACGTTACAACCCATCACGCTCCCTAAGGTCACAAAACGCTGGACTTTTGGTAGTTCCTAGGATAGCAAAGTCTACTAAAGGAGGTAGAGCTTTCTCACATTTGGCTCCCAAACTCTGGAATAGCCTTCCTGATAATGTTCGGGGTTCAGACACACTCTCTCTGTTTAAATCTAGATTAAAAACACATCTCTTTCGCCAAGCATATGAAAAATGTATCTTTTAAATTGTGAGTGTAGTTGCATCTGATCAAATGTGCATTTTTATTCTTTAGCTTGGGTTAAACTAATTTTACTTTGTTGGAACATCAGCTATGCTAATGATGTCTCTATTTTGTTTCTATGTTAACTAGGATTTACACAAGCTCCAGTCTGGATCCAGAACACCTGAGAAGAGATGATGCTGACCATCAGAGGACCCCAGATGATCCTAACCCTGAATCAACAACAGAACAAAATAATTATTGCTACATGTGTGACTGCATCATATGATAACTATTAATTAATAATATTGATAGTTCATCGTCTAGCTGACTACGTCTTGTATTATTATTATTATTTTTTATTTTTTCTAAAATCCTGTCAAACGTGCACAAACTACTAGCTACTACTAAATATTGTAGAAACATAATTTTCTGTAAAGTTGCTTTGTAACGATTTGTATTGTAAAAAGCGCTATACAAATAAACTTGAATTGAATTGAATTGAATTGAATGAATCAGACTCGAATTAATTAATGACTCATAATAATATTTACCATCACCTGCTGGCTAATTTAGTTTCATATTTAGAGTATAATTTCATTTAATATATATATATATATATATATATATATATATATATATACATATATCATTAAAAATAGATTGTATACCCCCAACCCCCCCAAAAAATATCATAATTTACTCACCCTCATTTAATTTCATGTCATTTCAAACCTTTCTTTTGTGGACCATAAATAAGGTTTTTCGATGTTGGTAACAAAGCTGTTTCTGTTCTGTTTCGTTGTAGCCTAAATGTTTATATGTAAGAAAATGCTATGTTTAATAAAATAAATATTTCTTTCTAATGCTTCAATTTGTAATACCTACTTGATACATCCTCATTTGACACAAACATAGATTTAAATAATCCTTTGTGGGGTTTTTCACAGTCATTTTTTGCAATTAATTAGAAGATTAATTAATCTCTACATCATGTAATTTATTAGATTTTATTTATTTATTTTTTTTATAGATATTGTCCAGGACAGGTCAATTATCACCCCGAGGAAATTGCTATGATCCATAAATAAAACTTGGAAAATTGTAATTCTTATTCTGTGGATATATATATATATATATATATATATATATATATATATATATATATATATATATATATATATATATATATATATATATATTATTATATATATATTATTATACATATTATTATTATTATTATTTAAACAAAGCATCGTGAAAATCATAAAATCATGTTTTTTTCTTTAGTTTCATTGTTTATGGATATAATGTGTTAAGCATTAGCACAGTAGTAATTCACCCAAGAACTGTCATCATTTACTCATCAGTAATGCTCATTTTTATTAAAACGATTCCTTTAAGCTGAATAATCTCAGACATTTTGTAGAGGAGACAAAGAATAATAAAAATAGAAGATTTGAGTCATTTCCATGCACGCTCACCTTACAAACACTGTAAATAGATGAGGGCCATGTGAGTTATTTAAGATGATACCTGCGGCCCCTGAGGGCCTCGTGTCCATCCAGATATATGAGAGGACTAAACAACAGAACCGAGAGAGAGAGGACACAGAAACATGACGCTCTTTATTAGATTTTGTGTGTGGCGACTCGCAGCGCTCTATTCCTCAGCATTAATTATGTATGCTGTATTTCAGTAATGCAATCCTCAGGTGAGCTGCCAGTGATAGAACGTGTAATTTTGAGGTTTAATGTTGATGTACTCGTGTGAGGGGACGCGGGGTCTCTGTATAAATCACAATGTGACACGTAGACATGCGCCGGAATCTCTCGCGCTGAAGTTATGGCGCTCGGTGACGTCGCTCGGAGGAAAACGCTTGCTTCACTTTGACCTTTGCGGCTGATTTCGTGTCACCCCTCTACCGGGAAAATGATAATTCAAGTTACGTAAGAAAACTCTGTCAGAAAACACGCTCATCAGCATCTTTCTCTGACTGCCACGTCTGCGTCGCATTTTCAGCGCACAATATTTATGTGCAAATATGCAGGAAGATGATTGTTTTTCTGCTCGGATCCGTCGTGTCTGGTCAATAAATCACACGGCGATGCGATTATAAAAACTCAATTTTAGCAAAATGTTTCTATTTGCATGAGAAAGTTGATTTGGCTGGGATTTGTTTTAGAAGAGAAAGTGAATGTTTGTCTTTATATGTGGTTGTTTCATTTAAATGAGCCTTTTTTGCTATATTTTCAAAAATGTCATTAATATGTTTAATTGCTAAATTTATTCCTTTCCAATTATGATCATATGTTGAGTTGTTAAATAGTGTAATGGAACTGACCGTTTCGTTTGACTTCAATGCTTTAATATATGTTTCAGCAGCACTATGAGTCCATCTATATGGTGCTTTGAGTTTATGTAGATGAATTGGCTTTTTATGAATTCCCCTTGATTTGTTGTCTTCCCCTTTAATGAAGAGATTGATCTGGCTGTGATCAGACAGGGGCGACTGAGCTTTGATGGTAAATGCACTGAAATGGGAAGGTCCTATATTTGATATAGCATAATCTACAACACTGTTCCCGAGATCTGAGCTATATTTGAAATGTCCACAGGAATCTCCTTTGATTCTACCGTTGAGGATATAAAGACCTGAAGTCTGACAGAGGTGGACTAGCTCTTTCCCCTGTCTATTGACTCCAGTATCCTGGCGATTTCTTCTCGAAAGAGTACTGAAGAGATCTTGGGGTATATGTGTGAACAGATGTTTATCTCCTGAATTATCAATATGGTCTAGTTCTGAGCATTTAAATCTCCACATAATAAAATTTTCCCAAGAATTTGGTATTCATTAATTTCGTCTTGTAAAGTGTGGAATACTTCATCGTCGTAGTAAGGGGAATCTGATGGGGGAATAAAAATTCCACAGATAAAAAGATCTTTATCTAAAATTCCAAAGCTTTTATCCAATTTTAACCAGATGTGATTCATGCCTTGCTGGACTGGTGATGTAAACGGGGCGAGGTCATGACTAAACCTCCAGAATCTCTACCACGGTGTACTGAGCTGAGTTTGCATGAGGGCAATATGATTTCAGAGTAACTTGAAGGACACTGAGTGGACACATCTGATCTACACCATGTTTCTGTTAGAATTAGGATGTCAACATTTGTGATGCTATTTACAAATTCTGTGTTTGTGCTTTTTAATCCAAATGTTTCAGAGCACAAACCCTGAATATTCCAAAAGCTAATATTTAACATTTTGATGTGATCAACGACTAAGCAATACTGCTGTTTATCTGGAGGCAAAACCAAAAACAAAACCTTTTATAAATAAAAATTAAAGAAATATAAAAATAAAATAAATAAAATAACTAAGTAATAGCAATAGTAGAGGAAGTAAAAAAGGTAGTCAAACTGATTAAAATAAATCATTGTGAATAATGACTAAAAAATAACAATAATAATAAAGTAAAAAAAAATAACAACAATTGATAATAAAAATAATCACAATCTCTCTCTCTCTCTCTCTCTCTCTCTCTCGCTCTCTCTCTCTCTCTGTCTCTCTCTGTGCATATTTTCCCCCATATGTTTTCACAATATTTCCATTTCTAAATGAATGACCTCACAGGCGTGAGATGGAACAGAAACTCTGCCTTCAGGGTGTGAACAAGTTCACCTGCTGTTCCTCTGCTACAGAGAAAAACTGGCTAGAACTCTGTTTGGCATTAACACTCCACGAAGAACCTTTCACATCCATGGAATCTTTCTATTGCACTAAAGGTTCCTTAGAGAGAAAAGATGTTTCATATGTTGTTCTTTACACTAAGAAAACTGATTATTTTAAGAATCATCTGATCACTGAAGGTTCTTTGAGGAACTATGATGTGTTCTTCTATGGCATCGCCGTGGAACCCCCTTCTGGAATCTTTGTTTCCAAGATTCTAAATACTAAGTTGTAACAGTGTGTTTTTAAGATGGTTTCTAGGGTGTTGCTAGGCAGCCACCACTACTAATAACAACAATAAAATGGATAGTGTGGATGGTTGTGTGTAAATTCTCCATTCATGCGGCTCTTTATGCGATTGCTGCCCACATGCTGCATTCAGATCATATAAATAAATCTGCCATTCTTCGGCAGATGGAGATACTACAGCACGCTGACGTCATGCACACACACACCAGCTGCTCCCATCTCATAATAAATGTGTTTCATTTTGGCTTGTGTAATAAAATAAGCATTAGCTAAACATGGTAAAGCTGCATCATTGATCTGAGCAATCAGGAGCCGATCACATGATGCCAATTTCACACTAATTCACCTCACAGATTCACACAACACAATAACGCAATTCACCTGCCACTGGGATTTTAGCACAAAGGCGAGCTATACTTTATACCACAGTGTATTTGTTGTTCCTCAATATTATTGTTTGCAATTTTATTGTTAACTAAAACTATTAAAAAACTCTCTTTGTCAAAGTAAAAATAACATAATTTTCAAATATTAGATGAAAAACAGTTTATAAAAAATAAAAAATAAATGTTTGCCTTGGCAACTAACTGAAAAAACAAACAAACATTGAAGTACTAAAAGAAAATACAATAATACAATTTAATAAATGCAATTATAATTATAAAAAATTACAAATTATAAAAATTATAAAAAAATTATTCACTGCAAAAAAAAAGAGAGAGAGAGAGACTTTTACTAAGATTTTTTTTTGTCTTGTTTCCAGCCAAGATATCTTAAATCAAGGATTATTTTCTAATCAAGTAAAAATTATTTGATGAAATGATTCAAATTAAGTGAGTTTGTGGTCAGAACAAGCTAAATATTCTTACTTTAAACAGAAAACAAGATTATTTTGTTTACCCCATTGGCAGATTGTTTTGCTTGTTCTAAGCAAAAACTCACTTAATTTTGACTTGAAAACAATATAATAATTTTTACTTGTCTAGAATATTTTTAGATATCTGGACTGGAAACGAGACAAGATATCTAAATAAGAAAAGCTTCTTCTTTTTTGCAGTGATATTATTACCGAACCAATGTTACAGTGCCTAATGCATTTCCTAGCCAACTGGCAAGCATCTTTCTCAACAGTTCACCAAAAACACAACAAGACATGTCAGAGCTCCTTCAGGTAACACCTGCACACTGTCACATGTTACAGTGAGTCTGCTGTAATACACACCTCACACACATTGGGCTCGTCTGCAATCCGCACAGATAAACTCCTGCTAAAGGTCAGACACGTTGCTCGGGCCAATCGTGTGGTCCATCTGAACGTGTCGGACATAATTACCCCACCTGCTCCTCTGCTGCCCGTGTCCTAAATAACAACCCCTCCCGAGCGTCTTTAACCACTGATGGCTGTCTTCACCCGTCTCGCTCTCTCTCGCTACCTAAACGCCGCTGCTGATCAGACGGCTGCTGCATAAATTAGTCATCAACATTAGCATCAGGCAGCGTGTGCCACCAGTGCCAACTGCTCCCCGAGCGGCCATTAAAGGTCATGTTTTGATGACTGAATGCCACACAGACACCTTGGCTCCCGCAAGGAGGTTCCCCAGGTGCACGTGAAAGGTTAGAAATTACCTTCCATCTCGGCGGCTGCTGCCCAAGGAAATAATTAGGGGGCTTTTAGGAGCGTGAGATCGACGCTTCCTGTGGACCACCGCGAGAGAGAAAGAGAGAGAGAGACGACAGACCTGAACAATGGCCAGCCTGTCAGAGAGAAGGAGAGAATTAAAGTTAAAAATGCAAGTACATATTTACCAGTTTATTAAACATTTTGATTGTCAAAAGCCAAAAAAAAAAAAAAAATTAGTTGGCCAAACAAAGCATCTTTACGTAAAACTTCACAAAACTGTTATTGAGAGAACTCAAAAGTCTTACTGCAGCGTTACATTTTTTTTATTTTCTTCTCAACTATATATACAACATTTATACACCTATTTTACACTTTCAGATTCAATGTGCTCTTTGTATCAAATCATTCACAAAACCTCAAAGGTAAACACAGCACTCAAGGTTTGTTATTATATTTAATAGACTGCTCAATTAAGCAATATATTACTAGAGGCTGTGCTATACTACTACTGACCAATCAAAACTGTGTTATATTACTGTTAAAGAGGTTTGTGGCTCACTGTTGATTAGGACAGAACATCATTTTGCATTAATGCATTGACAATGGAAGAACAGACCAGAGTTGTGTATATGCTATCATTCTTTTTTGTTGATATTTTTAATTGGCTTTTATTATTGTATTTATGGTTTTCATTTCCATTTTAATTGAGTTTTTGTCATTTTATTAGTTTTTTTTCTATTTTAGCTTTAGCTTTTTTATTATTATTATTATTATTATTTTGCCGTTAGTAATTTTAGTGCTTCTGTTTAAACTTATTTCAGTTGCCCAACTGCAAAGTTTTAATGTCTTTTTTATATCATTTTTATCTGTTTCTTTTCTTTTCTATTTTCTTTTTTTTCCTTTTTTTTTGGTATAATTTATTTCAATCTTAGTTTTATTTTCATAATTTTAATCTATAATTTATTTTAGGTGCAATTGTATTTTATTTATATTTAATTATATTATCGTGCTCATTATAATAATAAATTATTTTCGCTTTAATTCTAATTCTGGCAAAATTTTATTTTTTACTAGTACTACTATATCTTAGTGCTGAGTTTGACACTGTCCGTCTAGAAAGACTGGAAAACTGTACTCAAATGGTTCAGGTCATACTTATAAGGGAGAGGTTATTATGCTGAGTATAGGAGCGCATAAGTTGATGTCCAGGACATGTGGCGTCCCACAAGGCTCAATTCTTGCACCGCTCTTGTTTAGCCTGTATATGCTCCCACTAATTCAAATAATGAGAAAGAACTAAACAGCCTTTCACATCTAGTTCATTGCCAAATGACTACAGCCCCATTAACTTCCTCTCCCAACACACTGATAAAATTAACAGTTAGATGTGCCAGAACTTTCTTCAGTTAAACAATAAGAAAAAGTCACTGCATTTGGAAACAAAGTTGAAGTGTTCAAGGTGAATGCATACCTTGACTCTAGGGGTCTAACAACTAAAAATCAAGTCAGGAATCTTGGTGTGATTCTGGAGACGGACCTTAGTTTCAGTAGTCATGTCAAAGCAGTAAGTAAATCAGCATACTATGATCTAAAAAATATAGCAAAAATTAGATGTTTTGTTTCCAGCCAAGACTTGGAGAAACTTGTTCATGCCTTCATCACCAGCAGGGTGGACTATTGTAATGGGCTCCTCACCGGCCTTCCCAAAAAGACCATTAGACAGCTACAGCTCATCCAGGACACTGCTGCCAGGATTCTGACTAGAACTAGAAAATCTGAGCATATCACACCAGTCCTCAGGTCCTTACACTGGCTTCCAGTTACATTTAGGATTGATTTTAAAATGAACAGTCCAGGAACATTAAAGCTCAAATAAACGTCAATTTCTTAATAAATAATATAAGCATTTTACAAAAATACAAGCTTTTTACTTTTAACCCCTGACGAATTTAGGACTGTAAGTGCCTTATTATAAATTATTTTGATTGATATGATCTAGTTGCTAAAAAAAAAAAAAAGAGAGAAGTACCAACTCAAAATGGACAATTTAGGATCATTAAAGCTCAAATAAACTTGTTTCCTAAATAATAATTGTAGATATTTTTCACAAAAATACAAGCTTTGCACTTTTATTTTTAAACCCTGTACTACAGATATCCACTGTAAGTTCCTTGATTTTGCATGTAACTGATACGATCTTGTTGATAGAGCTAAACGCGCACTGAAGCCAGAACGTTTCTTTAATTAGGAGAGAAACTTGCGTAATGCTGCTTATTTGTCATCCAGCTGTGGGAAGCGAAGACGCCGTGATGTATTCCAGGCCGGCAAATGTCAGAAATCCTGACACGGTTCCACATGGCCTAACTAAAGGTCCCGCTCTCGCTCTCTCGCTCTCTCTCTCTCGCACTCTCTCTCGCACTCTCTTTCTCTCTTTCTCTCTCTCTCTCTCTCTCTCTCAGGCAAAGATGCGTCAATTTCCTTAGAGGCTGCGCATCCACGCGTCAGAGGTTGAACCCAGTGGAGCAGGTGCTCAGTAAGCTCCCTAAGGTGCTAAGTGTTGGGAGAAGACACAGAAACAATGGCTCTAAACATAGCACCGGTATTCAGCGCGCCATAAAGATGTACTTAACTCCGGGTGCTGGGGATTGTGCCATTTATATTAGCAGCACCCCATCCTGCTCGCTAATGGCAGGGTTATTAACATAACAAACTTAAACGTTGGATGTAAATAATACGGTTTCAGGATGCACGCGCTCGGCTGACAGTATTTAGGCATGAGCTCAACATCTGTTTATGAACACTGGCTCTAATGATATCACTCCATGTCATTAAGGGTGGCACGCGCACAGGTGCAGCTGCGCTGGGAGAGAGAGAGAGGAAAACGCCAGCGGCCCCCTCCCTCCGGCTCACAAACCCATCATTAGGACAATTTTCCTCGCACGCAGATCGGCAGGCCTGTGATTTGAATCTGTGGATCACCTGTAATAGTAGTTTTTAGTGCTCATCTGATTCCATACATTTAGTGGGTAAACGGCAGCGCCGGCCTGAAGCCTGAAAGAGCATTTGTGTCGCCAGCTGCAGCCGGAACTCTTTTTAGCCGCTGATGCTGATGGTTTTTACAGGCCCTGTCTGTCATATCTCTGTTTCCTCTGCGCACGTTTCGCCTAGATGCTCACAATTACGCTAATTATTGATATTTCTTGCCGTAACAATGAGAAGGAACCCTGGTTTCTCTGGGTGCGCAGGTTTGCCCCACGGCATAATTAACGGGGCGGATCTTTATGATCGTCATCTCTCTATGTGATGTAAACAAATTAAGCTATTTTGACAATATGGCAAGATTCCTCCAAGACTGGACACAGTGAGCGAATCCCGGTGAATTTTTCATCTGTGGAGAAGTTTCCCAACAAAATAAAATGTTCAACTTTGCTTTCAGTGTTCATTGATTTACTGCCCCCTTCAGTGATTGAGTTCACACAGAAGCACTATGGCTTTATTAGCAGTGGGCAACAGTTCTAGAAAGTGGGAGCCCAACTGTTATTGATCATATGTTAATTGTGAGCATTGACTTCCTGTGTGCCATTGGTGGAGAATAAATCAAGCTCGGAATATACTCAATATAAAGCTTCAGTTACATACATTTTGGTAATCAGTTGTTTGTTAGAGAGAAACAAAACCATTCAAAAGTTTGGGGTTAGAATGATTTAAATGAAATACTGTAAGTATGTTTTGCTCACCAAGGCTGCATTTACTTGATCAAAATAAAGTAAAACTATGAAATATTATTTCAATTTAAAATAGCTGCTCTGTCTTTGGATAAACTGTAATGTATTTCTGTGATGCACAGCTGTATTTTCAGCATCATTCCTCCAGTCTTCAGTGTCACATGATCTTCAGAAATCAGAATAATATGATGATTTACTGCTCAAGAAACATTTCTGATTATTATCAATGTTTAACACATTTTTTTTTTTGGAAACCATGATACATTATATTTTTCAGGATTCACAGATGAACAGAAAGCTCAGAGGAACAGCATTTATTTGAAATATAAATATTTTGTCACATTATAAATGTCTTTACTGTCACTTTTGATCAGTTAATGCATCCTTGATTAATAAAAGTATTAACTTCTTTCAAAAATCCCAAACTTTTGAACAATAGAAATGGGCAAAACACATATTTTTGTATATATATAATTACAACTTCCAAACTCCTAAGTAGGGACCCAGAAGGACTTTATGGCCATTTTGATTGAAAACCAACACATCTGTTTTGTTTTGTGGCGCTTTTTGGACAACATTCATCAAAAGTAGTTCTCTGTGCCTTTCTTTAGCTGTTTGTTGACCCAGGAAGTGCTTCATGTGAGACTGTGGCTTCAGGGTTATTGAGCAACTTCCTCATTGTATTTTTCTCTTCTCTCTCCCTCTAAAGATGCAATCTTCTCAGAGAACTTCTATCAGAAAGTGATGACATTTGGGTGGCTTTTCTTTTGAAACTCGTGCGAGCAAACTCTTATTTTCCACTCCAGGACTCTGGTAATGGACAGATAGCAGCGGTCCGTGAGCCGCCCGCGGGCGCGTCACGCGGCTAATGAAAGCGACGAACATTAGCAGACCCCGTGTTCACCCCGACCTCTCCTCTCGGCCCAAAAACAGCATCTATTAGCGCGGTGGCATTTGTCACGCAGAGGGTCCTGCTCTCCGCCGGTGACCTGCGTTACAATAATCGTGCTTGTCTATTAAAATGCAATGATGGGCCAATGTCACGGGACGTTTCTCTGACACTGATATTACTCGCGACAGGTCTCATCTTGACTCGAGGCAGGGCCATAACCACCATAGACAATGAGGGGGACAAGTCCCCCCCCCCCCCCAAGTATGGCCAAACAGCCCCCACTCCAGTATCCGAAATTATTGCTCTAATCCGATGCACTCCATGTAGTGCTACATTCTCAGTCTGGCCTGCTCAGGATAACAGCACTTGTCCATGTCAAAATATGAGCCTGGACCAGATAACCAGTCATAAGGGTGAAATCAGCTGAATAAACAAGCTTTCCATTATAGTACGGCTTGTTAGGAGGACAATATTTGGCTGAGAAACAACTATTAGAAAATCTGGAATCTGAGGGTGCAAAAAAAAGAAGAAACGATATTGATAAAATGATGTTTATAATTATCCAAATGAAGTTCTTAGCAATGCATATTACTAATCAAAAATTCAGTTTTGATATATTTACGGTAGGGAATTTACAAAATAGCTTCATGAAACATTGTAAATATCCTAATGATTTTTGGCAAAAAATAAATTCTCATCATTTTGACCCATACAGGGTATTGTTTGCTATGCTACAAATATACCTGTGCTACTTATGACTGCTTTTATGTCCAAGGGTCACAAATAATAAGGATGGCCTATCAAATCAAAGATTTACTGTTCACAGAAGCAGAGCACGAATTTCAGCACGAATCGTCAATTTAATGTTTGAAGAGAAAATCATTAAATCGGCTAATAGTTAACTGTTTGATGATAGAAATGCTAAATGCCCTGCAGCTTTATCTAGTGATGCAAACTACTAGATTTTTTCCTCAAACATGGCTATTTTTAGAGTGAGCGAGAGAGAGATTAAAGTTGCATGTGTGAATTAAGTTACCTGTGTCTCTCTACAAACAATGAAGCTGTGAGTTTTACTTCCAAATCAGCAACTTTACCCCCTCATTGGATGCGATTTTTCATTAATAAAAGTCAGCATTTACATTAAGTTTCTGAATGTTTCTGTGCACGATCTGCAATCTCATAGCAGTGCATTATAGTGAAAACACTATCAATTAGCACAGTACCAAGATCGGCAGTTTAAGGCATTAACTTGTAAGCACAAAACACAAGATACTTCTCTTTTCAATATGAATAAGGTTTAATTAGATAAATCTAAGACATATAAACTAATCTAACACACAAATGCACGCACTCACACATTCACACAAGTTGCAGGAAGATCGAAATATATATATATAAAGTTATATATAAAGTTAGTCCCCTCCAACGCTCAAGAAACCGTTATGACCTTGACTCAAGCGGGTGCAATGCTCTCGTACAAAATGACGTGACGCATATTGTATCAGGAAAGATCTGAGGAAAGAATAAGAAGAAACCAATGAGAGGAAAAAAACACAATCTGGCATCCGAGGCCCCTCCGACACATCAGCCCTAACAAGTGTTTTTATCAAACGCAGCGCGTGCGCCTTTGTTATTTCTCTTTCACCAGTAAATTACACTTTTAGGATTTATTAAGACACAAAACAATTTTCAAATAGTCGGTCCAAAGCCTCGGTGGAAAAGCACTCATTACTTCTTAGCCCGAGGCGATGTTTTCCCTCTCTCTCTCTCTCTCTCTCTCTGTCCGATGCTGTCGTGTCACAGTGGTTTGTTGAAAGAGGAGATGTGTTTCTAGTCTCAGCAGGTGCTTCTTAAACACTCATCAATAATTGAAGAGGGAGGCATGTTAGAAAAAAAAAAACCTTTTGACATCACACATATTTCTGCTATCATGCCTTACTCTTTTGTTTTATTCATCAAGAATCCTTACATACTCTCTGAACGACCAAAGACACATTTTTTGTTGTCTTGAAGTCAGATGACGTGTTTGATTTCTGAGCTGTGGTCACTATCGGGTCATGTATATTTCTGGTGTGATTTCCGCAGGTCCTCGGAGACGCTCACGCTGGGCTGCTGTCCGTGATGCATTAATCATGTCTGAATCCTCAAGACAAAGGGCCACGCGTTTCTCGTCTGCATGTGAAATGATGCGACGCGGGCCTGCCATGAGGTTAAACTCTCAAACGTGCTCTTTGATGGGCTTTAATGAGATGTCAGCACCCAGACGGATTTCTCTGCTGTCCTTTAAAACAGGCCGTGGAGCACGAAGCCACATCTCTGTGATCTACTTAAAAACACACCTAGATGTGTCGCAACACTTCCACATGATCACAGCGTCAGAAGTGTGACGTCTATCAAGCAGGATTTAAGTTAAGACTATTTCAGATCAGAACCGGGAGTCAAACTTCATACTCATCAACTTCTACACAATCTGCTTCTCTGTCCTCAGGACTGATGGTCTCAGTGCTGGAGCTGCCATAGATCACCTTCTTTGGGAGTTTTTATTAAATTTAATAAAACAAAATAGATTTACTTGATATGCAATAATGCATAAGATTTGTTTTCATTGATCTTAAAAATAAATATATTTTGTCTTATACTGAACTTGTGGATTTTTTTAATGTATTTATTTATTTATTTCAAGGTGTCCCTGTTACAGTGTAACCACACATTTAGGTACTGATTAATTATTAATTAACTACATGTACTTGCTATATGTTTAGGGTTAGGGTTTGTCTTAGGGTTACTTGTATGTCATTATGTATGATGTATTGTTATTATAATAGTAAGTAGGGTACGTGTAACTTGTAACCAGGACATCTTAAAATAAAGTGTTATCAAACAAAGTGTTTTCAATTCTTTAACTGTTACACAACACTACATGTGTGCAGCCTTGTAAGTAATCAATAGCTATTTATCATTTATCATCATAACACTAAAACACATCTTATTTCAACCCTGTTACAGTAGATTTTGAATTGATAAACTTCAATAAAAAAAAGAAAATGTGAATAGATAATATCTGCCAGAATCACTAATTTTTAGATTTCCTTTTAAATGATATAATCTGTGATGTGTATAGGAGGAAGTAGCTGAATGACAAATCATTCTGCCTCTTAACATCTCTTATTGTAAGCCATATACGTAAAGGTAAGTGATAGGACGTTTTATTTTTGGATAAACATTTTACTAATAAATACAATCTCTCTTAAAATACCTTATTGGGTTATGATATTTAAAACAGTTTGGTTTGATCTAGCGCAGAACTAAAACTTTAATGAAATATTTCCCACAATTATAAAATAAATGTATGATTAGCTAGCTCCACACTGGAGAGCTGCTTTATAACAGGAAATCAAGTTATAATTCTAGCGACACTGACTCTGTATTTTCATGTTTAATATTGAAAAGCTATCTATTGCATAAGGACTGTTATATAAATAAACGTGACTGGACATTTCTTTACTGGAGTGGCTGGAGAACCTGAGAGTTCGTGCAAACATCCACATCGCTGTAATCAAATATGTTCTTAAGAGCTGCTTTTACATCGCGGTCAGTTTTTGTTGTGTTTATGCAGTTATTGAGAGGAAGGCGTGCAGTATATATTACATATTCATCCAAGGTTCGGATCGGCTCGGTTTGCTCAAACTGAAGTGATATCTTCTTCTTTTGAATTGAATCAGGAGAGTGTATTACAATCTTGCGCTACAGCGCCACACTGGTCAAACTGCATTATTGGAGGCTTTCACGTTAGGCATACGAGATCAAACAACTAACGTTACTCAAAAACATTTGCCGACAATTTTTTTTTATCGTCAACGTTGTCGATAATGTCGACTAATTGTTTCAGCCCAAGTGTATATATATATATATATATATATATATATATATATATATATATATACTCAAGTCAATACCTTACAGAGAGTCGTGCGCTTTCACATCTCCCAATCGCTCAAAATCATCTATTAATGGTGCAGTAAACCAATTACACAATACTAGACTGCAAAACAAAAGCACCCCAAAACAGAAACTCTAAGAGAAATTAAAGACTTTGACTTAACACAAAAAAAACTTTAGATTTTCTTACCTGACTGGTACCTCTTGCTCTCCTTCGCACCGTCATCAAATGCGTTGGAAATCGTCACTTCCGTTTTTTTTTAATTACAAAATTAAACACTTTACGTTAGTTTAACGATTGATAATTAAGTAAAATTGAAAATGAAAAATTTTAAGTTGATTAAGCACAATACAATTGTGTTTTGGCGGAAAACTAAATATACTTGTGTTGTTTTAACAAAACATATCTGTGTAAAACGAACAGTGCCACAAATCAATTTTTTTGAGTGTATATATACAATATATATATATATATATATATATATATATATATATATATATATATATATATATATGTATATATATGTATATATATATATATAAGTGAGGTATAAGCTAGTATAAGTGAAATCATAATACATAGTGATAAAGAGAAACTGACCTCTGACTGAACCTTTGAGTGATGATGTCACTTCCCTAAACACATTGTATCAGAAAGATCAAAAAATCATTTTAAAAAGGAAGTCACATCATAACAGGGTTGAACAGAAAGTGCAGGACAGAATATGAACTGAAAGCATTACATTTTAATTTTAACAAAAGCAAAGTTATGGTATAATTATTTTTAATCTTTCTATTTAAATGTTGTTGATGACTGAAGTCATGCAAACTTTTTTTTTTCTTTAATGATCACATTTGTGATACATTACACATTGAATAGAGTTAAATATGTTAATAATGTGAAGAATCGTGTAAAAAATTTCATTAGCACACCATGGAGAAACAGATGTGCTCATTTCAACACTTAAGAAATCCTCCTTGATAATAAAAAAAGAAATAATTTATTATAAAACGTCAGTGCTAGCCATTGCAGAATAAAAGTAAAAAAATCTGAATGTTAATGAAATGAAATCAGTCATCTTTGAATTATAGATTCAAATATAATAGAACTGATTCTGCAGCTTTGTGTCTGAAAGACAAATCTAACATGTGACTCCCTCTCTCTCTCTCCCTCTCTTGCTCTCTCTCTCTCTCCCTCTCTCCCTCTCCCTCTCTCTCTCTCTCTCTCACCTCTCTCTCCCTCTCTCTCTCTCTCTCTCTCTCTTGCTCTCTCTCTCTCCCTCTCTCCCTCTCCCTCTCTCTCTCTCTCTCTCTCTCACCTCTCTCTCCCTCTCCCTCTCTCTCTCTCTCTCTCTCTCTCTCTCTCTTGCTCTCTCTCTCTCCCTCTCCCTCTCTCTCTCTCTCTCTCTCTCTCACCTCTCTCTCCCTCTCCCTCTCTCTCTCTCTCTCCCCCCCCTCTCTCTGTCTCTCTCTCTCCCCCTCTCTCTCTCTCTCTCTCTCTCTCCCTCTCTCCCTCTCCCTCTCTCTCTCTCTCTCTCACCTCTCTCTCCCTCTCCCTCTCTCTCTCTCTCTCTCTCTCTTGCTCTCTCTCTCTACCTCTCTCCCTCTCCCTCTCTCTCTCTCTCTCTCTCACCTCTCTCTCCCTCTCCCTCTCTCTCTCTCTCTCTCCCTCTCTTGCTCTCTCTCTCTCTCTCCCTCTCTCCCTCTCCCTCTCTCTCTCACCTCTCTCTCCCTCTCTCTCTCTCCCTCTCTCTCTCTCTCTCTCTCTCTCTCGCTTTGCATGCTGGGAAGTGGGGAGTTAGCACAAGGGGGTTAGGTGGTGGTGAGAATTAAAAAAAAAAAAAAAAAAAATTGCACCTAAAAGAGATTTTGTAATTAGTTTGAATCTAACTCTCAGCTCGTTGTAATTCTGGTACCTGGCCTCGTGTTTGGGCGGGATGGCGTCTCACCTGAGAGTAGAGGCGTCATCCCTATCACTCAGACACGGGGTTAGATGTGTTACTAACGCGGGAGTTGCGGTTGAGGATGTACTAGTGGATGTAGGAGAACGAGTGGGACATGGAAATATTGTATCTGCTTCTCGGATGAATAAGGCCGTTGTGGTTTTCCTGAAGGACGAACTACTCGTTAATCGTTTGGTTGAAAGTGGAATTTCGGTAAGTGGGAATTTTATTCCAGTACAACCCTTGGTTTCTCCAACAACAAGGGTAACGATTTCTAATGTTCCGCCGTTCATTCCCGATGCGGATATAGAAAGGGAACTTTCACGTTTTGGGAAGTTCGCAAGTGGAATTAAAATGGTCCCGCTTGGATGCAAGAATGCGGCTTTGAAACATGTGTTGTCGTTTAGACGACATGTGTATATGTTTTTGAATTCACCGAATTTAAATGTTTCATTTAGGTGCGTTTTTGATGGTAAGTCGTATATGGTGTATGCTAGCGCTGGGGAAATGAGATGCTATGAATGCAACTCAGTTGGACACGTGAAATTGTCGTGCCCTTTCAGAAACGAAGAAGGCAATGAGGCTGGCCCGAGTGGTGTTTCGGGTGAGAGAACAAATAATCCAGTGTTGGAAGGAAATAATAGTGGGGAAGCTAAGTCGCTAAATATTGAGAAAGGAGATGAGATTGGAGGAAGTTCCCAACAAGAAGGACTTTTTTCTTATGATAAATTTTCAGGTAGCGAAAATCAGAATGGAAATAGTTCTGGTAATGTTCAATTTCAGGAAAATGTTGAAATTGTAAATGGTAAGTCTGTTGTAACTGATGGAGGAGTTTTACAGCAAACTGAAGCAGTGGATGAGTTAATTGAAAGTAAAAGTGGAGTAGAATCAAAGACTGTAAGTGGTGGTGATTTTTTTATATCAAAGATAGTGCTGGGATCTGATAAGGAAGTGGGTAATGAGGATGGTAACGATGATGAAAGTGTTCTGTCTGATTGTTCAGATGTATCTAATTTCTCACAAATCACAAGTGAACAAGTATATTCGTTGGAAGAGTTAAACGAATTTATGGATGAGACATTTGGAAAAACAGTTGATGTAAGGAATTTTTTTCCTGATGTGAAAAAGTTTGAAACTTCAGTTCTTTTTTGGCAGAAGAGGGTTGGAGAAGAAGGTCTGAGTCAGAGGAAAAGATTTCGGTTAAAAAAGATACTTTCAAAGATAAGAAAAGGGAAAAGTCATGCAAAACGTAAATTTAATATTTGGCCCAAATGAGTTGCACTTCACATAAGGTGACTTTAACACTTTTCCTTTTCTGTCTGTCTCTTCTTTCTTTCTTTCTTAGTCCTCTTATGGAGATTATAAGAGTGGGCTCCTTAAATATTAATGGAGGAAGAGACAGAAGCAAGAGAGCAATGGTTGCTGAAATAATTAAATTAAAAAATATAAACATTACTTATTTACAAGAAACACATACAGATTGTGATAATGAGGTGGAATGGCATAGATGGTGGGATGGGAAGTGTTTCATTAGTCATGGATCAAATATAAGTGCGGGGGTGGCTATTCTTTTTTCAAAAAATATGGATTTAAATATTTTGTCTACTATAGAATTAGAAAAGGGTAGAGTTTTAATAGTTAAAGCAGAAATTAAGGGGATTGTATGTTTATTCGTTAATGTTTATGCTCCTAATGAAGGACCAGATCGTATAGAGCTTTTTAAAAAGTTACAAGACACATTAAGACAACAAAATGATGATATCTGTGTGATAATGGGTGGAGATTGGAATTGTACTACACATTTCTTATTAGACCGAAATGGAGAAGAAACTCACCCACAGTCAAGCCATGTACTTCTCAGTTTAACTAAAGAGTTTGAGTTAATGGATGTGTGGAGGGATAGGAATCAGATGGTTAAACAGTATACATGGATCAAGATGTTAGATTCCTCTGTTACTGGTGCAAGATTAGACAGATTATATGTTAGTAAAAAAGAAAACAACAGAATCATGAATGCAAATATTTTTCCTAATGGTTTTTCTGATCATCATGTTGTTACCATTGATTTTAATATTAATATAGTACAGCGTCCACTGTATTATTGGCATTTTAATGTTAAATTATTGCAGGATAATTCCTTCTGTGAGAAGTTCAGGTTCTTTTGGGAAATGTGGAAATTGAATAAGAGTGGCTTTGAAAATTTGACTCAATGGTGGGAGGTTGGGAAAACACAGATCAGGGTGTTTTGTCAGCAGTATTCTTATAATTCAACGGTACATATAAAAAGGAAAATAAAGCAATTGGAGAACGATATTTATGATATGGAACATTTGATTGATGCTAAGAATGAAGGACTAAGTAAGGAATTAAAGAATAAGAAAATGGATTTGAAGGTTTCTTTGGAGGAAAGAGTAAAGGGTGCTTTGATTAGAGCAAGGATAATGTCTATTAAAGAAACTGATTCTCCTACTTCTTATTTTTTTAATTTAGAAAGAAAAGTTGCACAAGAGAACATTTTGCACTGTTTGCGTTGTGAGAATGGGACATTGACTTCAAATCCATTGGAAATTAGAAAAATGGCTATGGACTTTTACACTGATTTATTTGGACCTACTGACTGTGTTTCTGGAAGTATGGATCAACTGTTGCAAGGGTTACCTAAGCTGAATGATATGGACAAAGAAGAGCTTGAACAGATGATTTCATTTAATGAACTCTCTGAAGCAGTTCAACAACTCTCTACAAGTCGAGCACCAGGAATTGATGGCCTACCAGCAGAATTTTACAAGAACTTCTGGAGCATTTTAGGCAGAGACTTTCATGAAGTAGTCTGTGAATGTTTTGTGAGAGGAATACTTCCAAGTAGCTGTCAAAGGGCGGTGTTATCTCTAATTCCAAAAAAAGGAGATCTGGGTTTGTTAAAAAATTGGAGACCAGTTTCTTTAATGTGTTTAGATTATAAAATAATATCTAAATGTTTAGCCAGTAGGCTAAAGAAACATTTACATAGTGTGGTGAAGAAGGAACAAACATATTGTATTCCAGGTCGTACAATTATGGATAATTTGTTTTTAATGAGAGATGTTATAGATTTTTCGATGAATAATAATTGTGATGTCGGGTTTTTATCTATTGATCAGGAAAAAGCCTTTGATCGTGTGGGACATATATATCTTTTTGAGGTTTTAGAAGCTTTTGGGTTTGGGAATAATATTGTTGCTTGGATAAAGTTGTTGTATAATAATGCATCTGTTTTAATCAAGACAGGAGGTGGGGGATTGAGTAGCCCAGTAGCTGTTAAAAGAGGCATTAGACAGGGGTGTCCTCTTTCAGGGCAGTTATATAGCTTAGTAATTGAACCTCTATTATGTCATTTAAGAAGTCATTTGAAAGGTTTTTATGTTGCAGAAAATGTGAAATGTTCTGTGTCCGCATATGCAGATGATATAACTGTGTTTGTAACTGGTCAAGAAGATATGCAAGAAATTTGTAAGAGTCTAACTCTATTTGAAAAGGCTTCTTCTGCAAAAGTAAACTGGGGAAAAAGTGAGGGGTTTATTATGGGTGAATGGAGGAATGGTGGGATACCTCACATTCCAGGAGGATTGAAGTGGGGAACAGAAGGCATTAAAGTCTTAGGCGTCTTCTTGGGTTCAGAAAATTATAGGAAAAAGAACTGGGAAGGGATGCTGAATAAGGTGTTAGCTAAGTTGTCTAAATGGAATTGGCTATTACCTGAACTATCCTATAGGGGTAGAGTCCTGGTTATAAACAATTTGGCTGCATCCATGCTGTGGCACAAGCTGAATGTGCTAGAGCCACCTGATAAATTGATCAAGGATATACAGAGAAAGTTGGTGGATTTCTTCTGGTCAGGCCAGCACTGGATTCTGGGCCTGCTCTGTATTTGTCAACCCAAGAAAGAGGAGTTTAAGGAAGATAGCGGCATGATTTTGTCTTTTAAAACACCTGAATTGGGGGCATTTCAGGACATTATCAAAAAAGCACTTTATTCTGTGTGTGTCAAAATGTATCACTGGCGTGTT
>NC_081771.1:33401045-33413545 GCF_963082965.1 Carassius carassius
TTTTTTGTTTTTGTCTGTGTGGGGGGGGTGTATATGTATAATATAGTTATACTTTATATAGTGTATAAAAACAACAATAATCATAAATATTAGTATTGTAACTGTGCTGTTATTATAGAAAATACTAATGATGATGTTAATAATAAGAATAATGTTATTATCATATCAATTAAAATTGTTATTGCTACATAAAATGGTATTTTAGTGATATATATATATATATATATATGTTATATATTTTCCTCTGTTTTCCACCAGAGTAAAATCTCTATGGTTTAATGTTTGATGGAAAAAAAGAAGAAGAAAAAAGAAAGAAAAAAAATCACAGTCAGTATTATAATTGCACTACATAATTCATTACATAATAACAACAACAACAATAGTAATAAATAAATGAAAAATATTATTATGAAATCATTTAGAGCTCAGTAGTGCACATTTCTTTAATCAATTGTGTTATTTTGTTACCAAATTATTTTTTATTTTTATTTTTTAATCAATTAATTAACTTATTAACTGACAATTCATGCAATTGTATGTGTTTCCCCAACTTGTGCTGCACATGCTTTTATGGCCCCTGATCAGCAAATGTTAGGTTCAGATGTTTTAGCAGATGAGGTCAGTGTGGTGGGATCATTCCCGTCTCATACTTCAGCGTTTCAGCGTTTTCCCGCGTGTTTGCTGTGGGTGACACAGGAAGCCGTCGGAGGAGGACAGGAAGACCGGAAGCCTGTTGATGATGTGTTGAGAGCTTCAGGAGACTTCAGCGCTCGCGTTCACAGGTCTGTTCTGCTGTTCTCATGCGTTCTCTCTGGAAAAAAGCGTCTGTTTTCAGCTCCTGATGGCCGGCGATGATATCCGCTCTCTCTAGGCCGTTTCCTCGCCTGTCCGTGTTTGCTTTCTCCTTGTCTAGGGAATTCTCCTCACTCGGGTTGTTTGACAAAGTTTTCCTGCCTTTCTCCCGTTCAGATGCACAGCTCCGGGTGTCTTTTATGACGTCCGGCTCAGATCCGCTCTCGAGGTTTTGATTCCCATCTGGAGTCCGGCGGAAGACACAGAAGCAACCTGTGAAAGAGAGATTTTCCATCGGCGCTCCTGAGCTTCAGCACTAGATGGCAGAACTGAGAACAACTCTTCTTTAAACACCCTGTGATTTCTGGCTCACTGCTACAGAAAGCATTGACTTTTTAACTTTGTCTTCACCAAACTGTCTGAATGATCTGAATCAAGTTAGCTGGGTATGATCATATCTGTTTGATTTGACAAATGGTGGTTTATGAGGTTATTTGAACAAATAAACACTGCATCAGACCTGCTGTACAACATACGAGGTGTTCATAACAGGAAGATCGCTGTTAGACAGAAATAACACTGCTTAGTAATTCAATCAGAGGAAGTCAGCTGTGCAAACATCTAATGAATGTTATGCAATCTGCATTGAGTCCATTTATGTATGGTGCTTTAAATTGCTTTTTTAATTGTGTAGCCACTGATTATGTCACAAATTAGCAGCATTCAGACTAGCCACGCACAGTAACGAAAGACTTTACCCAAACACATGAGCAACCGCTTATTAGCTCACGAACATTAGCGGGACACGAATAATATCACAGCAAATCACTTTAAATATTCATGCCTGAGGGAGAAAAATCTATCAATCAATCAATCAATAAATAGATTTTTTAAATCCTAATGAGCCTTTGGTAAATGCTTCTCAGAAGCTGGAAATGACATAATCAGAAATAATTCAGAGATTCTGTGAGGATCAATCCGAACCAATCACACCAACACAAGCTTCACAACACAGTTCAGAATGTCAAGAACTTTCCTGAAAAACACCCAGGGTTATTACAGTTAACTTAAAGTAAACAAAATATATTTATTTTATTTTATTTTATTTTTTTATTTATTTTTTTTATTTTATTATTTTAACATTTAGTTACTTTTGTCAAAATGAACAAAAGAAAGCATTTATTTCACAATGAGATATCCCCCCTACTTGAAATTATTTTACTTCAATGATAGGTAAGTATTTTGTATTTTTTTTTTTTTTTTATGAAAGATCAAAAGGATAAACCACACATATTTATTTTTACAGCCACCTTTACTCATATTTACCAAGGTGCCAATATTAGTGGATGGTAATATATATATATATATATATATATATATATATATATATATATATATATATATATATATATATATATATATATATATATATATATATATTTTAAAATAAAATAAAGACAAAAATTTAAGACAATAATTCTAATTTAGTTAAGTTGAACTTGAAAAATAAATTAAATAAAAAATTAAATGTGAAATTAAGAATATCTGACAAAAATAATCTTATTCTTCCTTTGAATAAAGGAATATTGTTTAGTATATTATTTATATAATTGTATTTTTCTCGCCCCATTGGCAGGTAGCCGTTGCTTTAAGCAAAAACTAACAACATTTTAATAGTTTTTTTTTTTTTGAAAACAAGACTTGATAAATTAAGTCATTTTGCTTGTCAAGTAAATTGATCTTGCTTCAAGAATTTTTATACATTTTTATTTGAACCCAAGTCAAAAATGCAGTGTGCTCGATGATCTCTGGTTGAAATGTGGGGTCACTGGAGGGACAGAGAGTTCTGGAGCTCAGGAACGGTTCACATGAGAGTCTGGACTCCAGACCCCTTCACCGCCACAAACAGTTAATCCTGCTGTTGACTGACAACTTTGTCAGAACACAAGACGGCTTTATGCAGTTATTACAAGCGTTTCCCTGTCCATAGCACTTTGGATTATTTGAGATTATGTTGTAATCCTCACAAATCCTCATTGCATTAAGATATGTCCAAATGCAGCGCAGTAAAGCAGCGCTGGGCTCTGATGAAGTCTTAAGCATGTTATGAGATGTCATTATTTATTCTGGAGAGACGTCGCTGCTGTCACCGAATCAAGCGCTGGGCTGATTTATCAGTTGTTCAGGAGGGCCGGAGAGATTAGGAGGAAACAAATGTCCCCATAAATCAGCATCAGATGCTCTTTTCTTGCTCTTCACGCGTGTCTTCATCAAGAGCTGGAATTACACGCAAACACACGGACAACAGCATCTGATCTGTGTTTCTGACCTGCTTCTGATCGCTCAGAGTCAGAGATCTTTCCTCTGCTGAGGACACATTTCTATTACGTCAAAGTTTACTTCTGAGAAAAGACAGAAAAAATAAAAAAATACATAAGTAAGAATGGATATTTACTACATTAACACCAACTTCAACATGCAATTTAAATGACCAGTTCATCCAGAAATATAATTGCCATCATTTACTCAACCGTTCCAAAGCTCTATGACTTTCTTTCTTCTGTAAACATCATATGAAAGAATTTATACAAAATATAATAATATAAAAATGTCTACAATGCTTGCTTTCTTCACAGAAATCTTGACTATATCTGATGTGTTTTACACTGGTTTTATGTATTATTAATGTAAAAATGCAATACAATAAAAAAAAAATAAAAAAAAAGATATTAAGAAATATCTGTGTGCAATAAAATCATGTCAAAGCACAGAAATATTTGCTTTCCTCACAAAAATCTGATTTTTTTCCTTAATTATTCTTTTTACCTGCTCTCAGACAAATTTATGAAACACAGAATGTGAGCATTTATTTTTCATGTCCTATGATGCATTAGGCCTTATGAACACTATATTTATTTTATTTAAAATGTAATATTTATTTTGTCTATTTATTATTGTATGTACTTGATTCTTGTGCCAGCCCAAATATCTGCAAAACAAGATTTACACAGCTTATTAGACATCATAATTCTGCGTGGCTGGTTATTGCAGTTTAATATGATTTTAAAACTGGAATAGCATGCTGATCTAAAATGACGTGTTTTCTTCTTCTTTAGTCAGACGTGACCTCATGCGGGCATCAACAGAGCATCTGCTGTGACTTTGTGCATGTGCTGCCCTTGTCGTTTTGAGGATCGGTTGTCAGAGGGAAACTAGGTTACAGTTTGTTTTAAGGACATGTGACCCCGTGACCTCGGCTGTGTTCCCGCTCTTGTCAGTCGTCTTCCTCTGGCCTCCAGCACACACACACACCGGTCAGAGAGCAGCGGATGCCTAGAGAGCCGTCACACACTCCTCTGGCACTTTGAGGACAAACGCAAGTTTCACTCAGTTTGTGCTTTCCCACAATGCACTGCGTTCAGGGGTCAGAACCCTCCGCGGCTCTAAACATGGAGATGTTTCTGCCGTCTCCACTTTGTTTAATCTACGATTTCAACACTTCAGAATCTAGCAGGAAACAATGGCCACATATTTAGAGTTTGTTGACAGTGTGTGAGTATTTGTGGAGTTTACAGACCTCATACACACATGCCATAACACAGCGCCGCTCCGTCAACAGATCTAAACAAAACTTTACTGGAGAGAGATCCCGCTCTTAAAAACAGTGGATTCTGAAAAATCCTCCGGAGCCAAACTCACGACAGCAGATGAGATGTTTATCGTGTTTCTCTGTCAGATCCACCTCACGCCAAACCTGCCGCTCAGAACCAACAGTTTTCTTTCTCTCTCTCTCTCTCTTGGAACATTCCATTTTATCATCATGTTACTTTTAAATTTTCTCTGAACATTCTTAAAGTAGTAACAATAAAAAAACAAAAAAAAACAATAGATGAACATTCTAACTGAAAAGTTTTAGAAAAAAAAGTCCATTAATCATGTGCATATAGCATTGCTAAATTTTTGAGAACATTACTAAAGACCCGAAACTGTGAATGAAAGTTGGGTTAATGTTGCTGGAAGAACTTTGAAAGAACTGAGAACGGATTAGACTTAGTTTTGCCTGGAAGCGAAACTGTGTGAATGTTTTTAAAATGAAATGTAAAAATATAATGCACTTTTTGTCTCATTTTAATTCAAATCAAATGAGAAGTTATTGGTCACACATACACCGTACGGTACATATGTATAACTCCACTGGCTTTTTTTATAATATCTGTGAACATGTGTTTCTTCTTCAGTAATGTTTGTCTTGTTTTCCAGTACAAATTCTTAAAGCAAGATACATCTGAATCAAAATGACTTAAGATAATAAGTCTTGTTTTCTGAAAAAAAAAAATAATAATAATTATACAAATGAAGCGAGTTTACACTTAAAACAAGGAACAATGCCTGTCAATGGGCTCTGAAAAAAAATCTTGTTTCCCGTTGAATTAGGACAATCTGTCACTAACAATTTTGTTGTCTTGTTTTAAGCGCAAACTCATTTAATTTCGGTGGATTTTTCTGAATACAAGACTTACAATCTAATAGACCTAACAGTCATTTAAGTGAATGTATCTTGATTTATTTATAATGGAAAAGTCTTTTTTGCAGTGTATAGAGCAGGTCATTTTGAGTGTTTGAGGGGTTTGATCAAATCAATGAGATCTCGTTCTGATTAATGACTTTAACACAAGATTGTTTGTGACAGTATTTTGGAATTCAGCAATATAATTCATGTTTGTTTGTTTGATTATATGTACGTGTGTGTGTGTGTGTGTGTGTAGAAAACTGTCCTTAGACAGACAGACAGGCACCCAGAATTGTCAAACATCATGCCTTCTTTGTCAAGCGTGTCTAAAGTTTATAAAGTGGTGTAACTGGAGCTGGCATCACAGTCAGCCATCAACATCAGCGGCGTGAGCCGAGCCGGATTCCACACAGACCACATCAAACCGGGCAGAACCAGAATCCATACAGCTCCACATAAATCCCGGCTCGGCGTTGAAAGGCCTTGACCGGTGCTTTGTGATTGATTCGGCGGTGGACTCGCACTGAGAAACACAGAACGTTCCCAAAGTTAAAATAAACAGCTTGGGAAAGGTTGTAAAATACACTTCTTTAGCTGTATAAACAGGTTGGCCGTGTAAACTGTGTACGCAGACGTCAGCTGCCTCCTTTCAGCTCTTAAACGGCTAATATTGCAAACAGCGTTTCCACTGAGATCATTATTCTATTCCTGCATAAACACAAAGAGGCGATTTCATAAAGGTAACAATTGTGTTTGTGTATGATTGACCCGCAGAATTTACACAAAAACCTCTTGCTCAAAATATTTACATCTGTCGCTCGGCGAGAGGAGGACGAGAGCGAGGGAGATTACTGGATTGTTCTGGCGATGTTTGTCCGTTTGATCGGAGAAGGCTGGAGACACATAAACAGTTCTACAGCGCTTCACAAGCATGGGTTTTACACAAACTCGGGTTGATTTGTTACCTGCTGCGTGTCGCAATCAAGCAGAACACAGCCAGTGTTTTATTAGACGGACTGTATATCGGCCGTTGGGATTCGTTAAGAGCACCCCCCACAATTTCTTATATTGTCAATTGAGAAAATTGTGCATTTTCGGAGGCCGTGTTTGGAAACAAATGTGATAGTGTGAGTATTAATCAAACTATAACAAAGGCGTTAAATGAGTTAGAGAGAACTAGACTGATTGCTTTAATTACTCGCAGCGTTAAATATTTCCAGAACAAAAGACGCTGCTTTTGTGCTGAGTTCGGATTGAATTTCTGCACTTCTTCTTTTAACGGATGTAATTAACGGAAATGGCATGCTCAGAGCACAAAGACCCCAAATACCCACAACACACTTCTCTCTGTGTGTGTGTGTGTGTGTGTGTGTGTGTGTGTGTGTGTGTGTGTGTGTGTGTGTGTGTTTGTGTGTGTGTGTGTGTGTGCGTGTGTGTGTGTGTGTGTGTGTGTGTGTGTGTGTGTGTGTGTGTGTGTGTGTGTAGTTTTAAAATGAATATTAAACCACTAATCTGCTCGTGTGTTAGGATGAATCTCTATAAAAGCATAAGTCTGCACTGACCAAACAGACACTAGAACTTGATTCATTATTACTTGATTATTTACACAAATAGGATGCTCATAGAGAGACTGACAGTGTGTATGAGGACTTCAACTTTATTATTTGCATTTTTGCATCAGTTCAAGTGTTCCCTGGGAATCGAACCCATCATCTTGACGTTGCTGCTCTGCAGTAGCTCAATCATTTGAAATGTTGATATTATCATACTAAATTTGTGTGATTTGATCAAACAGGATGAACTTTTCCAAATAACACCACAAAACATTCATCAGAATTCATACTCACTGATCTGATGTGTGTGCTGCTGGTTTCCCTCCAAAATGATGTCACTTCCTGGAGGATGATGTCATTCAGGAACTGCTGGAGATATGGAGGACACCGGATCTATTGATTATAAATTTAAACGATGTTCTCGTTAGTTTGAAACACTTCAATTAAATAATATATGGAATATTTCTGAATAAAATGTCAGTTTTACTAGTTTGAAGTTCACTTCACTGTGACATTGTGATAAAATTAAACTAAACATGTTTTCCTGAGAACATCGTTTAAATTCATAATCAATAGATCCTGTGCCCTCCATATCTCCAGCAGTTCCTGGATGACATCATCCTCCAGGAAGTGACATCTTTTTGCATAATTAAGATAAACTCAGAATCGTGAGTTAAAGTCAGAAATGTGAGATATTCAGAATATTCAGTCAGAATTGCAAGGGGGAAACCCTCAGAATTATGAAATATAACTCATTTATTATAGCATTGTGAGATATAAACACAACATTGACACTCAGTCTCTCACCTTGTGTGCAGTCAGTCATTAAACAGCAGTAATTACAGGCGCTCGCGATATAAAGACATGCAGTGGTCAGTCCTCGCACACTGAGCCGCTGAAAGCCCTGGATTAAAATCGCTCTCTTAAAGTCTCTCGCGGCTCGTAAACACGCTGATGAGCTTCTAAGGGATCAGACTCAAAGACGGTTAATTTGGCCCTTTGGTGGCTGACAGACGGGCCACAATATCTCAGTGTCAACTTAAATACTATATGCTGAGGATCATATTTAGATTCATCTCTGCAAAGGTACTTAAGACAATATTGTTTAAAGGGGCCATTTACGCCCAAAGCCACGGGACGCGTCGCGTCTGACACCGGCAGAATTAATTGGTTGCATCAGTCATTCAACAGTTTAAAGGGAGAAAAATATGCAATTTAAATCTTGAATTTAAATTGCATATTAAAGTGTAATACCATGTTTCATCACTTAAAGTTCAGATGGTTCTTGAGCAACCTAATACTTTTAAAAGCCACAGAATCGCAGGATGAAACTCATCATAGGTGACTCGCGTGAGCGCAGGCTTGTTATTTATGACAGGGTCAGTGTGGAGACCTGGGAGGGTAAATGTCACATATTGATCGCCACTGATTGATCCGTGGCTGCAGTCATTGACATGCTCTTCCCTGACAGCAGTGTGTGTGTGTGTGTGTGTATGTTGTACCTTCAGCCGGAGATGTGCCGGGAATTTTTTTCACTTTCTGGGAAGCAGGACATGCATGAAAATAATCCACATGTTTCTGGAAATAGAACCGCTGGGAGATCTTAAATTAATTAATTCAGAAATCAAATTCATTTTATAACCACATTTGTTTGCTACAAATATAGCCAATGATTAACATTTAGCAGCATGACTGTTTTTGAAAACAAATGAAATGACACACACACACACACACAAACATGGGTTTCCATGTTTTGTGGGCTCATTATGTCAGAACTATGGACTTGTCTATGTGTGATTTTGCCCCGTGACCCAGTTTCTAGTTTTTTCCCCATGTGTTCCATGTGTTTAGTTATTCCATACACCTGTGTTACCCCAATTATCCTGAATTATCTAAAGGCCTTTGCGAAGTTAAATTGTGAAGATCTTGAGGTTTCGTTAAAGGGCGTGTCCGTGGCGGCTTGGCGAATTTCGATGATTCGCCATGAAAAATGAAGTTGCTATAACTCAGACATACAATGTCCAATCTGCCCCAAACTTCACATGTTTGATGAGACTCCGAACCTGAACAGAATGACATGCCCATATTCAGTTATAGTCATAGCGCCACCTATTGGCAACAGGAAGTGGCATATTTTACACTGTGACGAACTACTCCTAGAAATTTTATAACATCAATGTCTTTTTTGTGGTCAGTCTAATCTAAAGGCCTGTGCGATGTTAAGTTGTGAAGATCTTGAGTTTTCGTTAAAAGGCGTGTTCATGGCGCCGTGACGAAGTTCGATGTCTCGCCATGGGAATAAAAGATGTTATAACTCAGGCATAAAATGTCCGATCTTCCCCAAACTTCACAAGTGTGATAAGAGTCCTGGCCTGAACACATCTGAAGGCCAATATTCCATCGGGTGTGGCAAAATGCCTCGATAGCGCCACCTATACCCTTTCAACTGAGTGTGTATACACATTCAACGGAGTGCGCCTCGAGCTATGTTTCACGTACATGTACTAAAATTGGTACACACATGTAACACACTAATATCTACGAAAAAGTTTCTTGGTACGAAATCCGAATCCCAACAGGAAGTCAGTTATTTAGAATTTTCTCTGCAAAATTGGTGTAGTTTTTGCCATTTTCAGGGGTTGTACTTTAACGCACTCCTCCTAGAGATTTATTCAGATCAACATCAAACTTAGTCAGTTAAATTTAAAGGCCTTTGTGAAGTTAAATTGGGAAGATCTTGAGGTTTCGTTAAAGGGAGTGTCCATGGCGGCCTGACAAATTTCGATGTTTCGCCATGAAAAATGAAGTTGCTGTAACTCAGACATACAATGTCCAATCTGTCCCAAACTTCACATGTTAGATAAGACTTCTGCCCTTAACAGATCTACATGCCCATATTCAGTTATAGTCATAGCGCCACCTACTGGCAACAGGAAGTGACAACTTTTATATTGCGACAAACTACTCCTAGAAATTTTTTGACATTAATGTATTTTTGTGGTCAGTCTAATCTAAAGGCCTGTGCAATGTTAAATTGTGGAGATCTTCAGTTTTTGTTAAAGGGCGTGTCCATGGCGCCATGACAAAATTTGATGTCTCGCCACAGCAAGAGAAGTTGTTGTAACTCAGGCATAAAATGTTTGATCTTCCCCAGACTCCACGTGTTCGATAAGAGTCTTGGCCTGAACACATCTGAAGGCCAATATTCCATTATAACGATAGCGCCACCTGCTGGCAACAGGAAGATTGGCACATATATGGAATAAACTTTGATATATTCCACTTATATTTATGACTTTAAATGCATATTTTGTTTCCGATATTTTTTTTTAAGCATGTTTCTTTCCGTTGTGTTTCATGGATACCCTCCTTCACCCCAAATTCGTCCTCTTACTGCTGGTTTCTCGAGGACCATACCAGACAGTTCCTGTTGTTAGCTCACATCACTAGCTACCCGGACGACACGCTGTTGTTGTCCGAAAATGGTCCTCGTGAGGAATTCGCTGTCTTTGTGTAGTGGGCTCTGGTGAGAAACGGGTCTCTTCTTACCTCTGCCTCCATCCTCTGAGGCCTGGACTCCTAGCTCCCTCGCCTCCACCGTCAACCATCAATCCATCAGCTCCACCGGGCTCCCTCGTCCCTCCGGCTACGACTTGGTCGGGCGTCGACTCGCCATCGCCTCTGGATTCTTCTCCACTGGCTGCACCTAGTCGCTCCGTCCCACCAGTTTCATTGGGCTTCCTCTGCAGAATATCAGCACACTCTATACAAAGATATTTTAGAACCATTTAGAGTAATATATTCTGAATTTAGCCCAGTCATGCTGGTCAGCTATGGTGGAAGAGGCTTCTCATTCTAGAGGAAATAAATGACTAAATGCCTCCCAAATGGTGAATATTTGCTAAAAGTTAGTTTTGTCACCTTTTAGACCTACAATTTTGACATCTTTTAATGGTTTAGTATTAGTTTAGGAGTATAGTAGAGCTAAAAGCTACAGAAAAAAATGGTGTCATAGAATCAATCTTTTAAGTTGGCATGAAATGCAAATTGTGATTGTTTTACTTCCCTGATGTATATGTGAGTAAAGCGGCTTATGGAATGAGAAAAAAATTAATAAAAAATGAAGGGCTGGGCTCCACTGCATGGAGATTGCTGGATTGTAGAAGGCGTACCTTTTATTCTCGTTGTAGTATTGTTGTCGCCGCTGCCATGTCATATAGATGCTGTGTGTTTCAATGTGAAAGCGAAACTACTTTGTTTGGCATTCCAGATGAGGACGATATCCGCTTCTTCATGCCTGGAGCTGATCAGTGCTGGTTGCTGAGGAAATATATCAACTTTCGCCAGATCGTTTTTTTCACCGTGGACGAAGCAAAGTCCAGCCCGGGGTCGTCACATGTGGTTGCTGCAAGTCCAAGATACGCTCCTTCATAGAATCTGCCTCAAGTTGCCCACCTTTGCTCACTCAAGGCCGCGTTGTTTGACGCTGTTTCGTTGAGAAAGCGAAACTACTTTGGTTTTGCCGTCCAAAAGAGGACAACACTAGAAATCATGTTTATATCACGTTTATAATGGGTTTTATATTTTTGTTTTGTTGCTCTGGCCAGACAAGGCATAACAATATGTTAAGAGGCATAACATTTCTGTCACATGCTTGAGGCATTCGGCCAATCACAATGCACTGGATAGCTGGCCAATCAGAGCACACCTCGCTTTTCAGAGCGATGAGCTTTGAAAAAAATGATATGTTTGTTGATATGTGGAAAATAATGTGTTTTTTTTTTTTTTTTTTTAAACGTTAAACTGCATAAACACATTTTATTACACCAAATACACAAAATAATGTTCGTTATATATGACCCTTTAATTGTGTGGACTATTTACCATTCAAAGCGATTTTATATAAAAAAAAAAAAAAAAAATACCTTTTATATTTTGCATTTGGAAGAAACTTTCATCCAAAGTGACTTGCATTGCATTTAAAGTGTTTGTTTCAGATCATGCACTCGACTGGAATCGAACCCCCGACATTGGCGTTGCAAGTGCTGTGCTCCACATTCTGACCAACAGAAATAAATCATGATCACTTTAATAACTGATTTTTAAAGATAGTTAAGGACTTTCACAAACGCACCAGCATTGAAACAACAGGTGTTACAAAATCATTCTAACTTTCTTTGGATGAATTCAGAAAGTAACCCGAGTGCACTTGCTTGTTGACTTCAAAAACAGCCGTAAGTGAACCCAAGCACACGTCTCTCTCTGTCTCTCGTCCAAAGCGCCCCCTCTTTCTCTCTCTCTCTCTCTCTCTCTCTCTCTCTCTCTCTCTCTCTCTCTCTCTCGCTGTAACTAAGCGCGCATCTGTGTCCGTGCGCGCGCCGCCGGGCCGCTCTCCTCGCCTCGGAGCGCGCGTTGTCCCCGCGCGTCTCGCACAGTTAGAGGTGATTTGCAGTGACGCGTGCTTGGAGTGCACCTTCCCAGTTCACTGTCAGCTCAATGCGACCTGGCAGGTCCTGGGGAACACGCTGTCAGTCGCCTGAAAGCGCGGCTCTCTTTGCCTGGACCGCAATGTTGCGGAAGCGCCGCGGAGGTGAGCGACACTCGCGCGTCTGATGTCGCTACAAGGTGAGTTTCAGCTGCCGCCG
>NC_081771.1:33418545-33456045 GCF_963082965.1 Carassius carassius
CGTACAATCCTCAACAGTGGTGACAATCCCGAAAAACTAAATTGCAGCAATGCATGCTGGGAGCCATGAACATGTTTTGTATGCTTGCATGAAACATGTCACCATTGTTGTGTTTCATACGCCAAATGTTGATGTCTGTGAGTTTATAAATAACCTAAAGCATGTTTAAAACAAAAAGTTAACAAAAACAATATTTATACACTGTTAAACATCAGTGTACAAACCACAACAGTGTTTCAAATTACTTATTTTTATACCAGTTGGTTCACTTAAACCATTTTAGTGCAGTCAGTAAGTTACCATTAAAACAGACTTGCTGATCTGCTTTACATATGCAGAAATGTTTTCTGAAAACAACTGCAACTGCTGCAGAAAAAAGTATTGCAGCAAAAGTTGAGGGTCAAGAGCACAACTGAAGCAAACCCTGATCTCTATGCAGAGGTGGAAAGTAACGAATTACATTTACTCGCGTTACTGTAATTGAGTAGCTTTTTTGTGTACTAATACTTTTTAAAGTAATTTTTTACATCTGTAATTTTACTTTTACTTAAGTATATTTTGATTGAAGTATTGTACTTCGCTACATTTTAAAACACATTAATTACTGAGTAAAAAAAAATAAAAATAAAAAAAATAAATCGCTCCCTGGAAACTACGGCAGTAAATAATGGGCAGGAGGGCAAACTGGCGCTAAAATCACAAGAAAGATGCAGACGGACAAAACAGGCGTTAGTGGTGCAGACACCGCTGAAAACGAAACCCCGTCATATTCTGAAGTTGAACTCAAAGGAAATGAAGTGAACCCCTGGCCATATGTATGCTCTATTATGCAGTGTAAGCTGTACTTGCCTAGGAAGACCAAACTAGCAGCTTATAAAATCTCGACAAGACATCAACCCTTCGCAAGAATGTAGAGGTAAGCTAAATAATTGCATCGTTGCATTGGTGGTTAAAATGAAGCTTTGACATTTTAGCAAGAGGTTTTGCACAAATTAGCCAAAAAGACAGTGGTGAGGAGTGTGCTATTTTTGTTTTAATGATGTGCACGCGCATTTATAGTGCGTTCTTTCACTGTGTGATTCAGTCTCCTAAAATGCATTTAGAATGATCACAAAATTGAAGATATAGGGGCAGAAAATTCACATATTTATATAATTTCATATATTAAATCAAAATCACACAAAGAATGCCATCTTTTCCTCCAAAAATCATCATGAATATATCCATACATATATATAACAGTTCAGTAAACAAGTTAATTAAGACACTTGCGTTTTAGACACCATATTGCCTTTTTTAGCTCTATTTCTACAACAGAAAATAATTCCAAACACAGCCACCAAAGCACAGTTTTGCGTCTCTGAGCAACGTGACAGTGTTTCGTTCCTGAATGAATCAACCGTTTAAATGATTCGGTTCAATCGCAATGACTCACTTATTAACAGTGACTTGCTGACACATACTGGCCATTTTAATTTCACATTTAAAGTATCTTTTGATTTTTTTTAAAAATTAATTTCTTATCATTTCAAATGAGAATTCAACATTTTATGTCTTGTATATCAAAACATTATTCATGCATTTGTAACTGCAGGTTAAATGCATTCTTGTCCTGCACTAAACAGTGTAATACATCTAAATGCCACTTCCAATGAATCTTCTGCATTTCCTCTGCATTAAAAGATGAGTTTGTTGATACTGATTTGCCTGGTAACAGCCCAAATGTTTTATTATTCTAAATAACTGATTCCTTTAATTAAAAACAACTAGTTTGAGATTAATAGACCTATCCCAGGGGTGTCAAACTCAGTTCCTGGAGGGCCGTAGCCCTGCAGAGTTTAGTTCTAACCCTGCTCCAGCACACATATCATGTAGTTTTCAAACAAACCTAAATGATTAGATTAGCTGGATCAGGTGTGTTTAATTAGGGTTATATCTAAACTGTGCAGGACTGTGGCCCTCCAGGAACTGAGTTTGACACCCTTGGCCTGTCCCATTTTTGCCTCCCTCCCACTGTTAAAATGTAACTAAGTAATTTTTACTTAGTAAATTTTAAATGAGCTACTTTTTACTTTTACTTGAGTAGATTTTTAGACTGGTACTTTTACTTGTACTTAAGTAAAATTTCATTAATGTAATGGTACTTTTACTTGAGTAGAATATTTTTGTACTCTTTCCACCTCTGTCTCTATGATGGTGATCTCAAAAAAACATTTTCAGTAAGACATCAACATCTTAACCTCTGCGAATTCTCAATAAGAACTTCTGTAGATGAATGACAGAAATAAAATCATTCTGGTTAGTATTACTATACGTGAAGCTGGTAATGCTGTTTGTGGAGTTGTAGTTTGTGTTCTTATTTCTCTTTCTTTCTTGCTTGTTCACAGCAGGTTTTTGAATGACTGAGAGAATGTTGCAGGAACATTTTACTAACCTTAAAATAACATTATACTAATATGGAAACTGGACTTTTTTATGTTAAAAAGAATATGAAAGTACCAGTTTTAATGCTATCCCACATTGCTTTGTGGTGTCTGTAAAACAATGCTTCTACAGTGTAGTTACAATAATATTACAGGACTGTCCTTCAATTTCCCATCATGCATTTGCATTTACAATAAAAACCATGAATACAGTGTATTGTTGTAAAATGTATTGTAAAATTACATCAATTGCTAACAGTGAAGAGTAAAATTATACAACAAAATACAATGCATTCTTATTTAGTGAATCTTTAACTTTATGCAGCACACCTATTATGTGGGATACCTTTACTTTAATATTATCAATATGTGATTTCCATGTCAAATGTTTGTCAATTATAATACCTAGAAACTTAATCTCATGTGCCCTTTCAGTTTCTAACCCATTAATAAACAATGACATTTTGTCATTTTTTTTTTTACTACAAAATATCATAAATTTAGTGTTGCTAATATTTAGGGACAATCAATTGGCATTGAACCACTTCATAATTTTCTTAAATTCATTCTCTATGATTTGTAGGACTTCTTTTGAATTTTTTTCCTGAATAGAATAAAGTGGTGTCATCCACAAACAGAATGCACCTAACATTAACTGAGTAACTGAGACACAGACACAATGTAATTTACATATAGAAGAAAAACTATAGGTCCTAGGACCGATCCTTGTGGTACCCCACAAGTTATGTTACAATTATTAGGCTTTATGTTGTGAATTTCAACAAACTGACTTCTGTTTTTTAAATAGCTGATAACCCATTGGTGTGCCACACCTCTGATACCATATTTATATAGTTTATGCAACAATATCTTGTGGTCCAGTGTATCAAATGCTTTTTGAAGATCCACAAAGATGCTTAGAAAATAGTGCTTTTTATTTATAGCATTAGTCATTTCTTCAGTTAGTTCCATAATTGCTGTAGCAGTTGAGTGATTAGGACGAAACCCATATTGGCTGATACTTAAAATCTTAAATTCATTTAGAAATGTATTCAGTCTAATCGCAAATAACTTCTCCAGAATTTTAGAGAACTGTGGAAGTAATGATATTGGTCTAGAATTAGAAAATTCAGATTTATTTCCTTTTTTAAACAGTGGAATTACTTTGGCTATTTTCATGCAGTCTGGAAATATCCCTGAAGTAAATGACAAATTACATATATAGGTAAAAGGCTCAATAATTACATCTATAATTTGCTTTATCAATTCCATATCCATATCAGCAAAATCATTCGATTTTTTATTGGCACACTTCTGGACAATTGTCAATATGTCTCTCGCTTGTACACTTTCAAGAAAGACACTGCCAACATTATCTGGTACTGTGCCACCATTGATGTTTCCATCTAGAATTTGTTGTGACAAAGTAGAGCCAATATTTACAAAATAATTATTGAATTCATTTACAATTTCAGTTTTAATGCAAATATCAACATTGTTCTTTGTAAAGTTATTTGGAAATTTTGTGATTACCTTGCCTTGTCTTTTGTACTATTTTTGTGTGTCTAACAATTTAGTGTAGTAATCCTTTTTTGCCTTCTTATGATTCCAACTAATTTGTTTTTATATTTTTTTTATACCTAACTTCAGCATCTTTAGTTCTTGATCTTGAAAATAATCGATACAAATCCTTTTTTTTTTCTTACAGGCATTTTTCACTCCATTTGTCATCCATGGATTGTATTTTTCTTGATACGAGCATTTGCTTTGGTTATTTTACCATTTTTATCATATAGATTATAGGTTTCTCAGAAGAACAAGGAAAGCTCATTATCATTTTCTGCACCTACTTTATGGTTTGGATCTTCTGTAAATTTTGATGTGTTTTATAAATATTCAATACAAAACCTCATGAACTGTCAGCAAAATAATGCAGTGTTTGATCAGATCAATCAGACAGTCATTAGCAGGTTATATCAGCTTAGTTCAAGTTGATCACAAACACCCGTCTCATATAAACATGACCCCAATTTTCAGAGTGCTGTGGATCGAGAGAGAGAGAGAGAGAGAGAGAGAGAGAGAGAGAGAGAGAGAGAGTCAGAGAGAGAGAGAGAGAGAGAGAGTCAGAGAGAGAGAGTCAGAGAGAGAGAGACAGAGAGAGAGAGAGAGAGAGAGAGAGAGAGAGAGATGCTCTGAATCACATCAGAATCAATCAGTTTACTGCACAAATCAAACAGAATTACATCACTCACTGACAAACCTAAACAGAACAACAGAGTAAAATGTGATGATATTTGACTCTAAAGAGAGAGTACAGTATGGCAGAGTATCTGTACACAGTGTCAGATCAGAAACTGAGAAGCACGCTGACCAGATACAGACTCAGCGGACACAAGCTGATGATAGAGACGGGCAGACACAGAAAAACATGGCTGCCAGCGGAGCAGAGACTGTGTTCACACTGTGATCTGAATCAGATGGAAACAGAAGTGCACTTCCTAACAGAATGCCCCAAATACACGGACACACGGACAGTGTTCTGTGATCAAATACAGCAGATCCATCAGACATTTAAAACTCTTCCGAAACCAGGAGAAACTGCTGTATCTGTTAGGAAAACAAGAACTGCTGTGTGTTTGCTGCTCAATGTGTCTGTCTGTCATGATGTTAGAGAAAACACTCAACCTGCCCTGACCTGATGTTTCCAATGTAGATTATGTTATGCCATATTACTGTATTGTATTAATTAAATGTATATTTTGCCTCTGTAAATCTAATACCATATTCTATTTTATTTTATTTCTAACTTATACATTCACATACACTAATTCACTTTGCACTACATGGTTAATACTTTTTATATATTTTATTATTACTATCATTTTTTTTCTTTCTGTAAATACATATGTGCACTATTTGTAAGCAGCCCAGCTGCAACTGCTTTGGCAACACAAATGTACAGTTTTTGTCATGCCAATAAAGCACACCTAAATTGAAATTGAGAGAGAGAGAGAGAGAGAGAGAGAGAGAGAGAACTATAATTGCCAATAAAGCAACTTGAATTTGAACTTGAACTTGAACTTGAGAGACGGTTACAGAGACAGTTACAGAGAGAGAGAGAGAGAGAGAGAGAGAGAGAGACAGAGAGAGAGAGAGAGACCAATATTAAAATTTGAAAACTGGGACAAAAGTTTAATAGAAAGAACACAATTGGAATTTGCCAAAGCCATCCTAAGGGTAAACAGAAGCACTTCTAATATCGCCTGCAGGGCTGAGCTGGGCTTATACCCCTTACACATAGAAATACAAAAAAGAGCTGTTCAGTTCTATCATTTATTAAAGTATAAAACTACTTTAAACCCCACAAACATGAAATTAAGCATCAAAATCAAGTTTTTAATCCTGTCACAATGTACAAAACAGTGAAAAATAGTTTCCCTCTGATCACAAAAAGGACATTTGCTATCAATTGCTGAATTAATTATGCTAACAAATGCATTTACAGCAACAATACCGTGCAGTATTCTCCACTGCATTGACCCATTTGCTTTGGTCAATGGTGGCTTGTATATACTTCTCCACACAGGTTTACAATCATTTTCAACACCAAAATGAACAGCCCATGGCGTTTCAACCCGCACTTTCAGTTTTTCCTTGTTTAACATTTTAACACATAATTCATACAACTTTTTTCCATTCACAGAGCAAAAGCACAACCTTTCCAAACCTTTTGTCCCAAGCAAATGATGAGAAAGTTCTTCTTCAGTAAACTCTGGTGAAATGTCCATGTTTGGAAAAATGTCATTTACTTCTGGTGCAGATCGTCCACTGCCAAATTCACTAATTAAAAGCTTACCTTCATCATTGAGAGTTTTTTTTAACATTGTCCAAGAAACGATCCACCACTCTCTGTGACCGAAGCCCCAAACATTGTGCCAGGGCATTCACGTCATCAAAGTCATTTCCAACAACCTCCAGTAATTGTCTTAAGGTGATAATTTTTCCTGTTATTAATAATTTCATCATTCCAGGCATTGTTTGTCTGGCAACATCCAGTCTTGCACCTTTAACTAAAGGTCTTCAAGAAGCCAATGAAGAGATGTCATAGGCATAGTCCTTACAGTTCTTACTAATGACCATGCTTTTAGAACACTACGGTAATATAAGGGAAGGCCTTTTATGTCCCCTGCTTCACAGTTAATTCAAAAAAGACTTTTGTTTAACCCCAAACCTCCAATTTTTTTCCAAAATAAAATGTATTCCTGCATCCCATACATTACTTTGACCGTACAGCAGTTTCTGAACAAACTGTAATCTAGACGCTGTTTTACGGCTTTCTAGATGCAGAAGACCTTGTCCACCATCATACCTTGTAAGAAATAACACACATTGTGGCACCCAGTGCATCTTCTTATTCAAAAAGAAATCAACCATTAAAGCCTGGATTCTTGACAGAAGACCTGCAGGTGGCTCAAGTACTGCTAAACGGTGCCACAATGTTGCTGCTACCAAACTGTTCATAATTAAGGAACGTCCTCTATATGACATTTGTGGCAACAACCACCTCCATTTTTTAAGTCTTCCTTCAACCATCTCCATAACACCATCCCAATTTTTCATAATGGTTTGATCATCACCAAAATGGACTCCCAAATATTTAACACCCCCTGTAACCCATGACATTCCACCTGGTAAATTTGGTTTTCCTTGAATCCACCCACCTACTTTCAATGCAGTACATTTAGCCCAGTTTACTCTTGCTGAAGATACTTTACCATACCTCTCTACCACCCCTTGGATTTTTTCCACATCACTACTTCCTTTAACAGCTATAAATACATTATCTGCATAAGCAGACAAACAAAAACTATGTTCACTAGACAAAGACACTCCTTCTAAAATATCTCTTAAGTTACATAAAAACGGTTCAATTGATATTGAATACAACATCCCTGACATTGCACAACCTTGCCTAATTCCCCTTTTAACTTTTAAAGGAACACTCAAACCACCATTGACCTTAACTACACTTTCAATGTCACCATACAATACTTTGACCATTTCAATAAAAGTTGAAGGAAACCCAAAAAAATCAAGCACATTCCATAAATATTGGTGTTCAATTCGGTCAAAGGCCTTTTCTTGATCTAGCGAAATCTTGTACCAGCTCTTGGTCCTCATTGTGCTCACATTTGAACAAGTCCTTATAAAAGTCAGCAGCTCTCCTATGCACATCAGCAGTTTCAGTGAGTTCTTGCCCATTGGCTGACTGGAGACAATGAATGATTCTGCTTTGGCCATTTTTCTTTTCCAAGCTGAAGAAAAACTTGGAAGGAGCATCCATTTCAGAAGAATTCTGAAAACGAGACCTGATCAATGCCCCCTGTGCTTTACTAACGAGCAGATCTCTTAATTCCAATAATAGAATTCACTTGATTTCCTGTAGAATCACATACATTTTGCAGTTCTAAAATATCATTTTCCAAAATTTGAATTATTTTAGACATATTCTGGGTGACATTGAAATTGTATTGTACACAGAGTTGTTGTATTTGTTTCTTTCCCAAATCCCACCACTGTTGTACACTTGAAAACATTGCCTTTTTAACCTTCCATTCCTTCCAAAAAAACTCTAAACAATTCTTAAAATGTAAATCTTGCAACAAAGCACTATTAAAAATCCAATATGCACTTTTTACTTTCAAAAACTTTAAGAATACACTTGCTATCACCATGGAATGGTCAGAAAAACAAACAGGGCTAATGCAACATGTTTTTACAATTTGTACTTGATGTTTAAAACAATACAACTTATCCAGTCTTGCCATTGAAACTACCCTTTCTCTTATTTGTACCCATGTGTATTGTTTAACTTTACTATTCAAGTTTCTCCACACATCATAAATCATTAGTTTCAATAAAACGATTCAATGACAACCTGGAAGCTGTGTGAGGTTCTAGATGGTTTATATCTATATCCATCGCAGTACAATTAAAATCCCCTGCAATCAGGAGATAATGGTCAGGATCACAATTTTGCACAGTATTTAACAATGTTTCTAAAAACAGCAATCGCTCAGTTGCCATAACTTGAGCATACCCGTTTATTAAAACAATTTTTTGCTAAGAAAACTCCTACACCAGCACTTGTACTGTTTTTATGACTAAGAATAGCCGTACCCTCCCATTCTCTTCTCCAATTCACTTCATTTATCATATCACTATGGGTTTCTTGAGCAAATTTCTTGAGTTTCATTTTCATTAATTGAAACAATTGACTCCTTTTTTTAATATCTCTTGCTCCATTCAGATTTAAAGTTAAAAACTTCAAATCAATCATAAATAAAAGTTTTTCTTTTCATTTCAGTTAAATTTGATCTGCACGCACTTTTTGTAAAAAAAAATTTCAATCTGTGGACATCTTGACTTGATAGTCCTTCTTCCTCTTTTTCTCTCATTAAGAAATTTACAGACTCAATGAACATGTTACGATCCGGAAAGAAATCATCTATCACCGCATTCTGTTTGCCTTTTGTAATGATCAAAAACTGTTGTACCTTTTCAAGACTGTACCCACTAGGCCCTTGGCTCTCATTCAGAGACACCACAGTGTCTGAAGGATCTTTTTCACAAGAACTGACCACAGGAACATCAGAAGATGAGTCATCAGAAGCGTCCTCCGAACTATTACCTTCCCCATCTTTAATGACTCTTGGCTGTTCTTTAATTGTTTCTTTAATTTTGACCCCCCTTCCTTTTGTCTGGATTTCCTTTTCACTACAGGGATTTTAAATACTAATTCTTCCTCCTCCATCATTATACTTTCCTCATCTATTGTAGCCTCTACCACATCTTTTATCATTTCACCATCCAGTACCTTTGGATCAATCTCACTTCCCTTTTCCTTACCCTCTGTACTTTTTCCTTTATCAGTGTTTGCACTTTCAGACACTTGTGCACCGAAGGTTGGCTCTGCTTCGTTTTTAGCCTGAATCACATTTTGTTTATTTACATCCCTTTGGGGAGCATTGTTTTGCTCTGGACAAAAACGAACTTGATGATCTACCCCCCCACCTGAAAAACACTTCATCGTCCCAGTTGTGGCAAAAACCACATAGTCAAATCCCTCTACTTTGAACTTCAGCACTTTATTTAATTCTTCTACATCCCCTTTCAGAATCATGAAAAGTTGTCTACGAAAAGACACGACATGTTTCAACCGAGGGGATTTGCACCCCAGTGGAATCTTTCTTACTGCCGAAACTATTTGCCCGTGTCTTGCCTCCACCCCGACCGGTATCTTAATGCCATGCCGGCGCGTCAACTGACTGAACGTCATTTTCAAAAGGTAGAGAAAAAAAAGAACCACGCTCCCAATCTCACATTTACTCACGCAAACCGCTCTGCTCCAGGAAGTGAGACAGAGAGAGAGAGAGACAGAGAAAGACAGAGAGAGAGAGAGAGAGAGAGAGAGAGAGAGATAGAGCGAGAGAGAGAGAGAGAGAGATAGAGAGAGAGATAGAGAGAGAAAGAGAGAGAGACAGACAGAGAGAGACAGAGAGAGAGAGAGAGAGAGAGATAGAGCGAGAGAGAGAGAGAGAGAGAGAGAGAGATAGAGAGAGAGATAGAGAGAGAAAGAGAGAGAGACAGACAGAGAGAGACAGAGAGAGATAGAGAGAGAGGGAGAGAGAGAGAGAGAGAGAGAGATAGAGAGAGAGGGAGAGAGAGAGAGAGAGATAGAGCGAGAGAGAGATAGAGAGAGAGGGAGAGAGACAGACAGAGAGAGACAGAGAGAGATAGAGAGAGGGGGAGAGAGAAAGTGAGAGATAGAGCAAGAGAGAGATAGAGAGAGAGAGAGAGAGAGACAGACAGAGAGAGACAGAGAGAGATAGAGAGAGAGGGAGAGAGAAAGTGAGAGATAGAGCAAGAGAGAGATAGAGAGAGAGAGGGAGAGAGACAGACAGAGAGAGACAGAGAGCGATAGAGAGAGAGGGAGAGAGAGAGAGAGAGAGAGAGAGAGAGAGAGATAGAGAGAGAGGGAGAGAGAGAGAGAGAGAGAGAGAGAGAGGGAGAGAGAAAGAGAGAGAGAGAGAGGGAGAGAGAGAGAGAGAGAGAGAGATAGAGAGAGAGGGAGAGAGAGAGAGAGAGATAGAGCGAGAGAGAGAGAGAGAGAGAGAGAGAGAGAGAGAGGGAGAGAGAGAGAGAGTGAGAGAGAGAGAGAGAGATAGAGAGAGAGAGGGAGAGAGAAAGCGAGAGATAGAGCGAGAGAGAGATAGGGGGGGGAGCCCTCCTGCAGGCAGCCACTTTTCCATACTCTCTATTATTCATACTGACAATATAATATAATCACTGTTTTGTTTTATTGTAATCTTACTAGTGCATTGTCATCTCATGAGTGATTTCATGTTAAATATTTAATAAATTAAAATGAGCAACAGCCCAAATATAAGATGTATATGTACTGGTGCAGATTTTAGGACGTGGTCTTTGGATAAGCACAACATTTTCACCATCGTTTATGGACTATACTGGATGAAACATTTGACCTTTACATTTTATTCAGTTTAATAAAGGAACAGTTACCTTAAAATGATCAACCTGACATCATTTATGCTCCCTAAAGTCATTCTGAACCTGCACTACTTTATTTCTGCTGCAAAACACAAAATATGTTTTGAAGAACATTAGTGTCCAAACACCTTTGGACCACATCGACTTTCACAGTATTAACATATTTCAATTTTCAAAATATCTTTTTTATGTTTTGCAGAAGAAGCACATGAGGGAGAGTAAATGATGATCATTTTGGGTGAACTGTCTCTTTAAGAAATAGGATTTTTTTTTTTTTTTTTTACCTTCTCTAATGAAAATGTTTGAAACTAAACATGTTTTCTTGTGAACATCATTTAAACTGATGATCAATTAATAGGGTTGTCTTTGACAAGTACATTTTTTTGTTAAAACCCTTTAATTAACAAAAGGCCCAATTACATCTTCCCCCAGGAAGTGACATCATTTTGGAGGGAAAACAGAAGCACACATCATTTGTGAGTTCTGATGGTGTAAGTCAATTTGCGTCTCTACATTTGTATTCTTTTTTTTCCAAATTGCACAAATCAGTTTGCTCATATATATATAAGATGGAAAATATGAAAATGAACTTCAAGCTGATTTTGAGTTCTTCACTGCAACAACATTAATTCATCCATCATCCTGTTTGTGTAAAGAATCAAGTATTAAAATTTTCTGACAAATGTATGTTTTTTAATTTCATAGAAATACTGAATCTGCAACTCAAGCCGATTCCGAGTAGGAAATGTACTGAAAACACAAACATCTAGAAGCATCTCAGTGTCGTGAAGCCCAGGAGCGCAGGAGAAATGACTCTCATATGCAGTGGATAACTGGAGACGTTTCCTGAGGGCCAGCTGAACGCAGGAGAGCTCATCCATTGACCAGACGCACAAAACATCACGACTGGTTTTCTCCAATCACCCGAGGCCAGGTTCTGCATCAGGGCACCAGAAGCGGCCTGTTCCTCTCTCGTCCGCCGCTCTCGCTCCCTGTGTGTTTAAAGCAAGGTGACAGAGCCACGCACGAGAAAAATCCCCTCATTTCCAGAAGAGCCAGAGGTGGGCGGATCCGGACGGTGGGCGTTTCTCCCGAGGAGAAACAGAGATGAACTTTGACAATCCCTACTCCCCTACAGCAGCCTGCGCTCAAGATTAGGATATTTCTTCTGAAAGCTCTTTTACTGAAGAGCGCAGACGCAGCACTGCAGGAGGAGGATCTGTCTCCGGTTATTAAACGCCGCACACGGCCGGTCACAGATACCTCTGTGATATGGGTCACAAACACATGCGTCTCCGCCGGCCGCTCCACATGCTGATGCGTGATGTCAGAGCGGTTCCGGGGTCACGGATTGGCTGGCAGGCTTGGACATGTGACAGCACTGAAACTGTCTAACTGGATAAAGAGAGACGGACAGAGTCCAGACCCAGATCAGAAATAATACTGTGGATTATACAATGTTCCAGTAGGTTCTAACTCAGTCTGATATAATCACATCATTACTCACATGGCGCAGCTGATTGGTTACTTTTCACATCAGCAGCCAATGAGCTCGCTGCTCAACATTCAGATCCTCGGCGTGTGCTCGCTGCAGCCCTCCACCTCCCCCAGCTCCACCTGTATAGATCTGCTATGGGCCGATTTCATGCATGTTATATGCAGAACTGATTACATGTAATCTGGAATAAGTAATCAGATTACAAAAATTAAGTAATTGTAATTAGATCTCAATAGCAATCAATCATTCAAAAAATTTTTGATTCTCACTAATTCACTTTTTTAAATAACTTTTTCATCTTTAATTTATTTTTATTTTTTTAAACAAAAATTATGTTATTTCGTTTTTACTTGTAATGCAGGGATATATTCACCAACTTTTTTATATATATAATATATTTACTAAAGTACCCCTAAGAGTTAAATATATATATATATATATATATTATTTAACACATTTGCATGTTCACGGTTATCTGCCTTTGGTTAATGGTCACATAACATGCAGGTAAACAAATAAAATATTAGCATTTTTTAGTAAGTGTTTTATTTTGATTGATGTTATTTTAACATAACTTATTTTAATTTTTATGATTTAATTATTTATTTGCTTTTCATTAAACTCACAAACACTCGGTTTGCTTATGAACTGAGTTTGGGAAGCCTTGATATTGTAATGTACACCAGAGACTCCAAGTGTTTCTATGTTTCTCTTTCTCTCTAAATTCAAAGTGTTAAATATGTGCTGCAGTTTTGACATTCAGGAGCTTCAAACTAAAATCAACTGCTGATGCACACCTGTATCTTATGAAATATGGGAGAAATTGTTACTGGGTCTTGATATAGCCTATCTAAATTAAAATAGCATTGATTTAAAACATTTTATGCCATTGCATCATAGTTTTCTTTCACATGTGAACACAAACCAGAAAGACGTATATTCAGACAACAGCCACCATATAAAGACAGTAATATTAAGATTTAATTTAGAATATGCGGTTTGGTTTAACCGTGTACCCATATTACAACAGTATGCAGCTCTGTGCAGTTTCATTTATGCATTTAGTCGCTTTATGCAAAGCAGTTTACAAAAGAACAAAGCAATTTTTTTATGAATTGTAGAGGTTTAATGTTTTGTGTCTGTACAGAAAGTGACTTTGAAAAATAAACACAGCACTTGAGTGTAATATGTGACAACTAGCCCCGCTCTGCTCTAATATGATCCAGCACAAGTTGACCTACAAACACCAGAAAATATAAAAATGCAGATTTCCAGAACAGCTGAGTTCTGCTAGAGAAAGTAGATGATTTGACACGAGATTCCAGAACATCTGAGATATGAACATGACTCATGTTGAAGATCTCAGAACTGAAGCAGAGCATTGTTTTGATGGTGCTGTTCTGACCCCTGCTGGACACTCACTGCACTGCACTTTCACTGATTGTGTGGAGGTATATTTAGGCACCTTTGATCTGTGTGTGTGTGTGTGTGTGTGTGTGTGTGTGTGTGTGTGTGTGTGTGTGTGTGTGTGTTTGAGAGAGAGAGCTCAAGGTCACGGCTGGTTTTATTTCCAGCATGTCTGTTTTTTGATCTGTGTCTCAGGATGACAAGGTAAAACACACAAACACACACACATGTGCTGATCAAACACAGCAGACACATGTAGCAGGAAATAAACAGAGAATAAGGCCTCCGGTGACACACACACACACCTTCTGCTCAGCAGGCGTTTGAGCTCCGGATGTTTTTTGTGATCGGTCAATCTGAAGTCGCTCGGAGCCAAACACAGGGGCAGATAAAAATAGTTTGAGATTTTTCGGTGTCAGTGTCAACAATCTGTCAGCCTGTCAGACACCTGGTTACGACCCCCATCACATCACATGACCATCACAGCAGCGGCTTCAGGACAACTCCAACACTGAGAAAACACTCAGCCACACAAACCTGCGGTAGGTTATTTGTCCAAATAAGAATGTTTTCCACACAACAACAGTTTGGAATCACCACAACTGTCCCAAAAACATCATAAAAGCATATGAACGCATACCTCGTGCACTAATCCTGTGAAGCTGTGTGATGATCTGTGTGACAAACAGAACCAAGTGGAAGTCATTCAATGAAAATCTATCCCCTTTATCCATCTTATTTTTATTTATTGCAATTGTGCAAGACTGAATTCATTAGCTGCTAGGCCCATGAAAATAAAAAAGTGCAGTAAACAATAAACATATTTCACCTCCCAATCAGTGTTTTGTGATAACGACATGAATATAAAATAAAAATAAAAACATTGCAATATCAAGTAGCATAACTGTCTGTTTTTAAAATAATAGTCTTGCACATTCAATTCACTGACTGACTTTTAATTACCTTAAAAATAAAGTGGATAATATATGTACTATTAAGTGTTTACATTTGCATTTGTTATTAATTCATGCATATATTTATATTTTCATTTTTCTTTTCAAAAAGAAAGAAAGAAAGAAAGATCTACCGTGTTTACGCTGTATGCTCAGCTCATGCGTCTTGGTTTTTTGTGCATTAATTAGTTGGTCCACAAGGTGGCAACACTGGCCCAAACTGTTGATTCAAGTCCAAAAAAAAAAAAAGATAACTTTTTTTTTTTTTTTTTTTTACTTCTGGAGGGAAACAAAACACACTGTAGAACGATTTGAAACATTCATTCGAAATGCTTAATAATTTAAATCAATTATTGAATGATTCACTATTTCGAAGCCTGCTGGTCAAACCTTTTACAAACCAATCGTAAATATTTTATTGCAAGTGTAATCTATTAAATGCAATTAACTAATCATCAAATACTATTAAGCAGTGTTGGGTAAAGTAATGCATTACAATATTGTGTTACTCCCCTAAAAAAGTAACTAATTATGTTACTTTTAAGTTACTTTGGGCAGGGCTTGCTTGTTTAGTTTTTTTAATATTAAAACTTTTTTTTTACAAATGTAAAAGTCCTTTCACACCAAAAAGTCAAAAGCAGCTGGCGTTACCAATATGAAAAAGTAACTCAGATATTTCCTTCTAAATTAAAAAAGTACTTCACGTAACTTGTAATGCGTTACCCCCAGCACTGCTATTATGTATGAAGTGTTCGTATAATATGTGATATTTGAAGTGCCAAATAAAGAAACAGACCAATAAGAGACTATGAAATGCTACTGCTCTTTTTAATTATACAAATGTGTCATTATAAAATGTCTAAAAATTTATAAAACTTTATACAATTTTGATTTCAACACAAAATCAATCGCTGTTAATAGTGTTCACTGTGTCATCAACTAACTGCATGATTTATTCTGTACATTTATGATTTCTACTGGACATTTATGATTTCTACTGGACATGTATGATTTCTACTGGACATTTATGATTTCTATTGTACATGTATGCTTTTATACTGTACATTTATAATTTCTACTGGACATTTATGATTTCTATTGTACATTTATGATTTTATACTGTACCTTTATAATTTCTACTGTACATTTATGATTTTATACTGCACATTTCTTATTTTCATCTGTACATTTATGATTTCTTCTGTACATTTATGATTTTTTTCTGTACATGTTTATTTTCTACTGTACATTTCTTATTTCTATTGTACATTTATGATTTTATACTGTGCATTTATGATACTGTACATTTATGATTTTATAATGATTATGATTATGATTATTAACATGATAATGTTATACTGTACGTTTATGATTTCTACTGGACATTTATGATTTTCTACTGTATTTTTTTATTTTCATCTGTACATTTATTATTTCTACTGTACATTTATGAATTCTACTGTACATTTTTGATTTTCTACTGTACATTTTTGTTTTCTACTGTACATTTATGATTTCTACTGTACATTTATGATTTTATACTGTGCATTTATGATTTATTCTGTACATTTATGATTTCTACTGTACATTTATGGATTTCTTCTGTACATTTATTATTTATACTGGGCATTTATGATTTCTACTGTATATTTATGATTTTATACTGTACATCTATAATTTCATCTGTACATTTTTATTTTCATCTGTACATTTATGATTTCTACTGTACATTTATTATTTCTACTGTAAATTTATGATTTTATACGGTACATGTTTATATTATACTGTACATTTATGATTTCTTCTGTACATTTATGATTTCTACTGTACATTTATGATTTTTATTTTACATTTATGATTTTATACTGTACATTTATGATACTGTACATTTATGATTTTATACTGTAAATTTATGATTTCTACTGTACATTTATGACTTTATACTGTACATTTATGATTTCTTCTGTACATTTTTATTTTCTTCTGTACATTTATGATTTTTACTGTACAATTATGGATTTCTTCTGTACATTTATGATTTCCACTGTACATTTATGATTTCTTCTGTACATTTACGATTTTCTTCTTCACATTTATGATTTCTACTGTACATGTATGATTTTTATTCTGTACATTTATGATTTCTACTGTACATTTATGATTTCTTCTGTACATTTATGATTTCTTCTGTACATGTATGATTTTTATTCTGTACATTTATGATTTCTACTGTACATTTATGATTTCTTCTGTACATTTATGATTTCTTCTGTACATTTATGATTTCTACTGTACATTTATGATTTGTTCCTGTACATTTATGATTTCTACTGTACATTTATGATTTCTTCTGTACATTTATGATTTCTTCTGTACATTTATTATTTATACTGGGCATTTATGATTTCTACTGTATATTTATGATTTTATACTGTACATCTATAATTTCTACTGTACATTTATGATTTCTTCTGTACATTTATGATTTCTACTGTACATTTATGATTTTTATTTTACATTTATGATTTTATACTGTATATTTATGATACTGTACATTTATGATTTTATACTGTAAATTTATGATTTCTACTGTACATTTATGACTTTATACTGTACATTTATGATTTCTTCTGTACATTTTTATTTTCTTCTGTACATTTATGATTTTTACTGTACAATTATGGATTTCTTCTTTACATTTATGATTTCTACTGTACATTTATGATTTCTTCTGTACATTTACGATTTTCTTCTTCACATTTATGATTTCTACTGTACATGTATGATTTTTATTCTGTACATTTATGATTTCTACTGTACATTTATGATTTTTTTTTCTGTACATTTATGATTTCTTCTGTACATTTATGATTTTATTCTGTACATTTACGATATCTACTGTACATTTATGGTTTTATTCTGTACATTTATGATTTCTACTGTACATTTATGGTTTTATTCTGTACATTTATGATTTCTACTGTACATTTATGATTTTCTTCTGTACATTTATGATTTATATAGTACATTTATGAGTTCTATTGTACATTTGTTATTTCTACTGTATATTTCTGATTTATACTGTACATTTATGATTTTTTTTCTGTACATTTATGATTTCTTCTGTACATTTATGATTTTATTCTGTACATTTACGATATCTACTGTACATTTATGGTTTTATTCTGTACATTTATGATTTCTACTGTACATTTATGGTTTTATTCTGTACATTTATGATTTCTACTGTACATTTATGATTTTCTTCTGTACATTTATGATTTATATAGTACAATTATGAGTTCTATTGTACATTTGTTATTTCTACTGTATATTTCTGATTTATACTGTACATTTCAACTTGAGATCACCGCTGATAATCTACTGCTAAATATAATGTGTCGTGTTCTGTAAAGCTGCTTTGCAATGATGTGTGTCGTGAAAAGCACTATAAAAATAATATAATGAAAAAAAAAAGAATGAATGAATAAATGAATAAAAACCCTGATCTGGTTCCATATGGGTGTTTTTGCAGTGATGCCATAGAAGAACCTTTCAGTGAACACTTCCTGAATGAACCATTCTGAAGAAACCTAAAGAACCTTTTTCGACTATAAAGAACGTTTTCTGCATTTGTAAGGTTCCGTGGATGTTTAGTGCTCTAGTATCATTGATGACCATAAAGAACCTCCTGGTGACAAGTAAAACATCTTCATGAAGATTCTTCTGAACTTCCAGTGTGAAATTAAGATCTTGGGGTTGGAAACAAGACGAGTGTGTTTAATGAGTGTGTTTTAATTCCTTTAAAGCAGATCAGGCGTGTGTCCGCAGACAGCAGGTCATTCTGCTCGAACGACTCAACATCAACAAATAACACACAGAAAGATCCATCTCCTGTCCCTCTCGTCTCGTCAGCACAGGGGTTTAATTACCCAGAGTCCCGTGCGGCTCATCATTAATTACTGCTGACCTCGTCTCGCTGACCGCAGACGCCTGTCATTAGCCCGAGAGTAACATATGAAACATTAAACATGCTCGGCACCGCCACTATCCAAACGTTTCATTTGTTCTCAATTATTAATTTCTTTGAAGGGCCAGAAGAGTCGTTCTGATGCATCCACATGAAACAACATTCACAGTTTGTCTTAATGTGATGTATTTCTGAGTGACTGGTGGGGATTTGATGGCCATGTGTTCCAATACTAATGCCTCTTTGTCAGAATATTATTATTTGATATTATAATTTAGGTTTAACTTTATTAAAAAGTTAACCAATGTTAGAATACAGTATGAACCTGCATAAAACAATAAAAAATGCAACAACAAAAAAATCTGCGTAACCTACAAATCACAGGGAAAAAAATCACTATTTCACTATGGGTTAACCTTAACATTAACTAGTAGCCTGTGCAGCCTACATTACATGAGCCAAAAAGAAATTAAGTTTTGTTTTGTTTTCTCTCTCTCTCTCTGGATTTACATACACTACAGTTCAAAAGTTTGGGGTAAGTATATTTTTAGTTTTTAAAATTACATTTTTATTCCCCAAGGATGCATTCAATTGAACGAAAGTGCTATTAAAGACATTTATAATGTTACGAAAGATTTCTATTTCAAATAAACACTGTTCTTCTGAACTTTCTATTTATCTGTGAATCCTGAAAAATAAAATGTATCAGTTTCCACAGAAATATTGAGCAGCACAACTGTGTTCAACACTGATAATAATCAGAAATGTTTCTTGAGCAGTAAATCATCATATTATTCTGATTTCTGAAGATCATGTGACACTGGAGACTGGAGGAATGATGCTGAAAATACAGCGGAGCATCACAGAAATAAATTACACTTTAACACAGATTCACAAAGAAAAGTTATTTTAAATAGAAAAAATATTTCACATTTTCTCTGTTTTTAAACAAATAAATGCAGCCTTGGTGAGCAGAAGAGCCTTCTTTCAAAAACGAGTGAAGAAAGTGAGACTAGCAGTGTCTGTGTCGTGTGTTGTCTCGTCAGTATCTTTGAGGTTTGAGAATCTTCTCAGTAACTCGACGGCAAGAAGCCAACAGCGTTTGAAGGATCCAGAAACCTCAATCATATTTACTAACACACATGAAATGTGCTTTAACACATTGAAACCCTGTGTGGAGCAGATGGAGGAGGCTGCTCGTCTCTCTAAAGAAGGTTAATCTATTAACTCCTGGATACTGATGTGCTGATTACATCTAACTGAGGAGGAGGCATCCGTCAAGGTAATAGTGCAGAGAGAGTGTGGGGAACATGTGTAAGATCGTCTCTCTTAATTGACCAGAGCGACTCGAGCGAACGCAGTGAGGTGTGCCACTCCAGACCAGACACATCCGTCAACAGAGCATCCCATAATGCACCTCACCTCCCCATGCTGGGCCTCGTCTGAGCGGGAGAGAGAGAACTGGACAGGACGGGCACAGAGTAATATTTAGTCTGCGGTATTCTGTCTGGAAGCAGCTGGATCAGTGAATGAAGTGCAGACAAACCCCAGACGCTTCTGCTTTCAGTATTATTGAGATTTTATTTTTATTTATTTATTTAACCTTTATTTAACTAGGAAGTCCCTTGAGATAGAATCTCTTTTTCGAGGGAGACCTGGCCAAGACGGCACACCAGTTACAATTTAATACAAATACAACATAGTCAAAACAACCAAACAAGCATCACATAAAAAGGAACAGGTCACATATGGCAGTTACATTTTTGAGTTATATGGCATTTTAACATGGTCTTGAATTCATTTAATGGGACTAAAACATTTAGAAGTAACAAGTTTTGCAGATAATTCCAAGACCATGGTGCAAAGTAAGAGAAGGCTTTCCTCCCCAGCTCAGTAAAAACCCTTGGAACCTGGTAAGAGAGCCACCTGGTGGAACGGAGATGAAAACTGCTGGAATTCTTCTTAAGAAGATTACTTAAATATGTCGGCAGTTTACCTAACATGGCCTTGTATAGAAAAATATGAAAATGAAGTTGTCTACGTAAACTTAGTGACGGCCAACCAATCAGTTCATACAACGTACAATGATGAGTACGGGAACCAGAGTTAGTTATAAAGCGCAGAGCACTGTGATACACAGAATCTAAAAAGTGGAGAGTACTAGAGGCAGCATGCATGTAGACAACATCACCATAGTCCAAAACACTCAAAAAATGTATATATATATATGTATGTAAAAAGTGCAGCAGATTCAATGGGAAGTCAGAATCAAGTCCAAATATAAACTTGGTGACATTAGCCAGCAGCCATATCACCCTGGAGCCCAAGACCGGTTTCCCACTGAAGCTAAGCAGGGCTGAGTCTGGTCAGTACCTGGATGGGAGACCTCCTGGGAACACTAGGTGCTGCTGGAAGAGGTGCTAGTGAGGCCAGCAGGGGGCGCTCACCCTGTGGTCTGTGTGGGTCCTAGCGCCCCAGTGTAGTGATGGGGACACTATACTGTCAACAAGCACCGTCCTTCGGATGAGACGTTAAACCGAGGTCCTGACTCTCTGTGGTCATTAAAAATCCCAGGAAGTCTTTTGAAAAGAGTAGAGGTGTGACCTCGGCATCATGGCTAAATTCGCCCATTGGCCTCTGACCATCATGGCCTCCTAACAATCCCCATATCTGCTGATTGGCTTCATCACTCTGTCTCCTCTCCACCAATAAGCTGGTGTGTGGTGGGCGTTCTGGCGCACTATGGCTGCCGTCGCATCATCCAAGTGGATGCTGCACACTGGTGGTGGATGAGGAGATACCCCCAGACTATGTAAAGCGCTTTGAGTGCCTAGAAAAGCGCTATATCAATGTAATGAATTATTATTATTATCCGGAGAGACAGACATGGTTAATGCATCAATGTGTCAAAGTTACTGCATTACAAGACAATAAAACCTGCTCAGCAAATACAGTAAATGATCTTCATACACAAACAAGTGTTTACACTGCATCACAGAAACCAGCCGCAGTTTGATTATTATTATATATTTTTTTAAATAGCAGATATACTGGGACTGACTTTTGACAAAAATCTCTAATGAAAAGCATCTACAACATATAAAGCTGCTGTGTAATGAGTGTAATGCAACTACATGTGTGTCCACAAGATGTCAGCAGAGAGCAGGCCACGAGCTCCACGAGCCCTCGACACTCAACACAGATCATCAGTGACTGATATACCAGCAGCATTCTGGTCTTCAGATGTGTACCCACAAGCCCACACACACACACACACACACACACACACACACACACACACACACACACACACACACACACACACACTCGTTTACACACACACACACACACACACACACACACACACACACTCACACACACACACACACACACACACACACACACACACACACACACACTCGTTTACACACACACACACACACACACACTCACACACACACACACACACACACACACACATACTCACACACACACACACACACACACACACACACACACTCACACACACACACACACACACACACACACACACACACACACACTCGTTTACACACACACACACACACACACACACACACACACTCACACACACACACACACACACACACACACACACACACTTCCTGGTGCTTCAGATCATGATGAAATCATTGCATTCTTCCTCTGCACGTGGACGCACTTCTGCTTCCAGAGTAAATCTAAAAATGTGTCTAACGTGACCCCTGCTGGACCTCAGACTGCTTTTTGTTGTTTGTAATGTCTTTTGTTTTTTGGTCTACAGTCACATTACTGTCTGTTACAAACCTTGAATTCAGCTTCTCTTGAATGTTCAGTTATTTTATGGTTCTGCTGCCTAGATATATTATATATACAAGATGAATGTAGATAACCATAATCAATAAGAATATATGCAAACAGATATTTTTGACTGAAGCATGTACATCAGATTTTCATCATCTAATCATGTTTTTGTCTTCACTGCTTCATTTTAAATGGCTCTGCAATGTGACACTTAAAATGTAATTTATAATTAATTAGAGATGGAGTATGACACGTCAACTACCCATCAATGAACGGCAGCAAAATCTCCATTAGCTGAATCAAAGCTGGCATTTTATTGTGCTGATTCCCATAAACATTCTGCACATCTGTTTATATGGAAACAAGCTCTTTAAGGACGTGTGGTGTTTCGAACAGTGCTGTGTGTGATAATGTTTTGTTAAATCAATCAGTCTATTCATGATGGAAGATTCAATCAGTGAGTGTGATTGGCTCACTCTTACTGCTCTGCTCCTATTGGCTGGATGGCCTGGCCCCGCCTCCTGGGTTTATAATGAGGGGCGGCAGGTGAACGAGACACACAACTGCAGCTCCACCAACTCCACAAGATGGTGAGTGACATCACTTCTTTCCACTAACTCTATTCTATTCTATTCAGTGTCACAGTTGCTCAGAGTGAGTCACAGTGACTTCTAGCTGTGTTGTGTTGAATCAACAGCATGAAATGATGAAATCAGTGTTTCCTCTGAAGAATCTAACCACAGTAACACCGTGATTGCAAAATTAAATGTCAAATGAATTAAGAAATTACTCTTCAGGCGAATTTTGGTATTATTTAGAAATAACATGAAGCAATCCAGAATGAGCTTCATTTTAAAGACTTAATGACTGCCTAATTATTACCAATTAACCTGTTAGCCAGCACCACCATCATGGGACTCACAGCTGAAAGTGCTCTACCTAAATTATAATTGTAACAGTTTCCTACTTCAGTGTGTTACAAACATATTTGTGGTGTCTTTGGAAAGAAGACACTTTGGGCTTTACTTTTTATCAACCAGATTTGATAATGCTCAAAAATATTACAAGTTATAGACACTGAAGTGCCATATATATTTTTACCACACTTAAATATTTTTTATTTGATATAAAAATACACGAAATGAGTCCTGGAGCAATCTAGAAAAGTAATGGGTTGTAAGTCACATGTCTCATGAGTTTCTATTTCAAATCTGAATAAGATATCATGAAAAATGAGGCTCCTGCAAATATTTTTGAGACTATGTCTAGACCCCCCCCCCCCACCCCCCCAAATATAAAACAATATTTACCAACAGTATTGAAGACTTCTACAAACTATTAAGTCAGTAAACATATCACTGAATATTTTTTTTTCCAATTATAAAACACTAGACAGAAACTTAGACATCATATAAGTGATTTATTTGAGCACTAGAAAAATACAATAAGAATATTTGAGTAAGAATAATAAGAAAAATAAAATAAAAATAAAACTTTGTTTGCCAATTACAGAAAATAATGAGATTGCTAGAAATGCAGCATTTACAATGAATTACGATGCAAATAAGTGCTGATGTGCTGATAACACAAATGTGCCAAAGTAAATAATCCACTCTCTCTATTCATATAGACGCGTTCACTTTGATAGCCGTGACCATTCAGTAATAGCGAGCTGATTTGGGCTGATTTGCACTCAAACAGATGTTAATCATGCAGATACATTCACATTCAACATAAAACACACTCTCACATTTATAAAAATTGTTGAAAAATAAAAAAACAAAGAAGGTGGCGATCGCTCCAGTTCCGCCTCCATCAGCTGACAGGTGCGTCAGAGCGTGTCACAAGCCGCCAAAATTCAAATAAACTCTCTTTTCGCTTATCTTTCATTCATTCTTTTTTCGGTTTCTGTTTATGACACTGTACGCTGCAAAACCATGCCGTGTTTTTACTACCAAGACGCAGTTTCCGACCGTTAGTTATTCCGTAACGGACACAAACAATTATGTCGCTGAAGAAATGAAATGTAAACAAAGGAATTATGATCCATATTACAACGTTATTGCTTCATTGGACTAAACGTGCTTCATGAGATGTCGTTCAGTGGACCCTTACCTTTCTAACTAAACTGGGATTTACAGCTGTGGATGTGTTTATGACTCGTTATTACAACGGATCTGGTATGTACAGCGCTTTCATTGCTTATTTTTGATGTGTACTGCTTACACAAATGTAGCAAATACAGTCTTTATAAGCTTTCCATTGAAAAACAGCGATCTGTCGTCGATGCTTGTGGCTTAGATCTTTATAATGTTTGTTTTAAGCTGAAAAATAAACCTGTGACTTGGAAGTGCCAGCACATTTTAATATCATGATTGCAAGGCATAGAAATCACATCAGAATAGTACAGAACAGGGTATGTATGTCGATCAATATTTGCTCACTGGGTCTTCCTGTTCACCTCTTTAAGACTTTATCATCAGAGGTTTATCATTAACGTTGGGTTCGGCTGCTCAGATAAACACATCCTGTCCAACCGTTCCTCTTATCCACAGAATCGCAGGTTAAACAGTAATGTGACTGATACATCGTCACTGAAGAATAAAAGACCATGTGAACCTCACAGCTGTGTTCATGTCATCTCACATCAGCTCTCTTGTGATCTCAAACTGAGCTGTGATGTCTCTCTCAGGGGTTCACCGTAAAGGACATGAGCTTTAAGGCCGGGATGGAGATGAAGGTCTCTGGAAAGATTAAACCAGACTGTGACGCGTGCGTACATCTGCTTTTCAACCTTGAGAAAGTCTGTTTGTGTGGAAAATGTATATAATTGCATTGTATGCAATTCACGTGCAGTGTTATAATGTCTTGTGCAGTTAAATCAATAAGATTACTAACTCTAAATTATCTGAACAAACCAAAAGTGGCAAGAAAGCACTTTTATATATCATCATAGAAACTGTCCACGCACGTCTCTCTGTCCTCAGGTTCTCCATCAACCTCGGTCACGACTCAGACACGATCGCTCTTCACTTCAGCCCTCGCTTTAACAGCAACGTCATCGTGTGCAACTCCAAGCAGGGCGACTGGGGCGCCGAACATCGCGAACCCTGCTTCCCCTTTCAACAGGGCGAAGAGTTCAAGGTGATCGTCGGTGACCTTTGACCTCGCCCACGCCGCGAACAGCTCAAACCAGCAGCACGGTCATGCATTCGTGAGAAATCGAAAGCATTTGCCAATCACGTTATTCTTCTAGTGTTTTCTTTTATTTGACCTTCTTGTGCTTCACAAGATTATTTACTTTCATATTTGAAGTCTGAATCTGGCATCCACACACTCAGCTGTTGTCATTTATGCTGCTTCAGATGAAGCTTCATTCAGTGTCAAACATCAGTTGTGCTTTATTGGTGTTCTTAGATCCGGTTCTCCAGTGATTTCCTGTATCTGGGTTAGTTCCCAGCTTTGGTCTTTTGACAGATTACAGTAACTCGTGACACAATGAGCCATAAAGCGTCACTCTTTAGACAGCTCAACCACTCGAGCAATAAACCGCCCACCGGTCAGAGGTTTGAGGATGAATATGCTGCAATCACTCGCTTACAACAGCTTCTCATGTTTCGTAATTCACATTTATAAATGTCACTGCATTAGATCACAAGTGTCATGCCATTTACAACACATAAAGATGAACAAATCCCACAATTGAGTTTTTTTTTTTTTTTTTTTACTCCGAAATTGAGAAATAAAAACGTTTCACCTTTGGTGGAATTCTGAGGGGAATAAAAAGTGAGATATAAATTTTTTACAACTATGAGTTTGCATCTAGTCATAAATCAAAAGTCACAATTATTTATTTTATTTTTTATCCCACAGTAGAAACAAGCTTCCAGATCTTCCGGACTGACGTTCGTAGATGTGAAATGCGTTGTGTTCTGTTTTGTGTTTGTCTGTGGTTAGTTAGTGGATGAAGTTGCTAGTTCCTGTGATTCTCAACACCTGTTAAAAGACCTGACTTCACACAGACTCTTGATCTGATACGGTGATGTTTCTAAGTGCAGCTGAAGCTGATCTCACCGCGTCTCTCCTCCAACAGCTGAGCATCACCTTCAACAACGACACCTTCTACATCAAGCTCCCGGGGGGCACCATGATGAGCTTCCCCAACCGCTTCGGCGACGACGTCTTCAAACACATCCACGTGATGGGAGACGTGAAGATCACCAGCATTAAGGTCAAGTGAGCAGGAAGTGACGTCCTCCTGTGGTTCCTCATGTGTCAGACCTCACTCCACTGAATGTACCAAATAAATCCACTGACAGAATGTGACTCGCTGTTCTTCTGTGTGTTCTTGGGGTTTGAGAAGGTTCTCGTTCAGTGATTAAGGTGCTGCTGCCTTAAAATAAAATAAATGCATGGAAAAAGTCAAAAGTAGGCTTTATCACCATCAACAGCAAACGTTGCAGTTTCACTGCTCTGGTTTACAGTGACTACAAATGACTCTATATAAAGTTAAATAAAAAGAATTCCTGCGAAAAAACAAGCTGTAATTTTAGCGGATGAGAAAGCTGAATGCAGTCACTCTGAGCCCAGTGTGTGATTTCACATCAGTCAGAGAACTCCTCGATTCAGAGAATCATTCAGCAATGTATTTTTCCTCACTGTGCTATACATATGAGTTCAGTTCAGAGTTACAGGATCTTCATGATCATTTACAGAGCGACTCGAAAAGGCCGTAGCAGGAGCTGAGGAATGTAACGGACCGAAACCAGATTCCACACACACACAGCTATATATATATATATATACACACACACACACGCCTTGATAAGAGTTCAACAGCCATTGTCTGAATCATAATAGGTAAATTAACTTTATTTAGCTTGAACTTTTTACTAAATAAACCTCTGAAGAGACAATAAACGCACTCATAAATCATCTGCATGAATCAACTTTATAAGCCCACAGGTACAAAGAAATAAAATCAAGCACCATAAAGACTGTCCATCAGTGTAATATTTAAAACTTCGAGCTACACATAATGACTCTATCCACCTTATTTTATAACGCCGTTTTCTTTCAGTGTGCTAGACTTCTGGAAATGAGAAAAATAACGAAGAGCTGTAAACGTGCAGCTGAAATAAGCTGGATAGAGCAGCGTTTGTCTGGTCCAAAACTTGGCCTCAGGTCCAGACAAACCACAGTTAAAACAATGATAAATGTACATCATAAATGTCTCACCATTAACCAGTGAACTCACTACATATTGTAATAATAGTGAGCAATATAATATATAACTAATATAGCACCTGTTCAAATTTTCAAAGGGAAGAGAAACACTTCCCAATTCCCATAGCTTCTGTTGTTGATGTCATTTTTTTTTTTTTTTTTAAAAGGTGTGTGTCCAAACAAATGCTACAGTACTTCTGTTACTCGACTATATGGTGAATTTTAACATATCAACATTAATATACAAAAAGTAACATTAAGTCACTATCATTCATTTGTAGGTTAAACTTCAAACACTGACTCTGAGAAGCTTTCACAACATTGATCTGTTTGTTTTAGCGGCCCATCATGTTGACTTCTGTATTAACCAATCATGTAAGCCAATCTCTCTGGCTGGCCAATGACAAGTCAGTGTGGAGTGTTTGAGAAACCTGTTTGAAAACAGTCATTATCTTTGCAATTATGTTGCTCTCGTGATGCAGAAAGGACACATTTTTGTACGATAAACCGTTTTGGTAATGTGTAAACTGAAGCAACACCAGTTGAAAACTCAAAGCAGTGGCATAAACCGCTTAGACTAGTTTTACAAGTTAGTCATGTAGTTTTCACTTTAAGACAAAACTTTAAATCAGTTACATATAATGTAGAGTGGGCTAATTTGAATCACTGGACTAACTTGTAGATGAATGGGGTTCCCTAAAATCCTCTGAAGCCTCTTTATTTGTGGGTCATACCTGCTATCTTCATGGTCAAAAATGACCGAAGATTTGAAATGTAACTTTATTTTATTCAGGAAAATCTAAATATATATATTTTTTTGTTGTTGTTGATCAATAACATTTTATTGTTGAGATGATTTTATGATACAATATTAATAAAAATGCTATCAGCATATTTCCCATTCTTTTCCTATGTTGGGCATTTTTTGACAGTAAAGGTACCAAGTGTTACTTATTTTTTGACCCTTTGTCCAAATAGTGCCCATACTTGCTTTTTTTTTATTAATTATTTTGTATGGGTTCACATACAGAAGCTAATGTGACAAAAGTAACATAAGTCACATACAGTAAGTTTCATCCCACTCCGATAAAGCAATTTTTTCCCCCATTCGTTTCCTTTGTCATTCATTTTTGACGGTGAAGATATCAAGTGAAGTTACCAAGTGTTACTTTTTATTTTTTGACTCTTTAACATATCCGTATCATGTTCACATAGCTAATGTGACAAAAGTCACCAAGTATCATTACATTCCATTGAAGCAAAAATTCAAAATGTAAAATTTTTCGGTCAAAAGTGACCAGAGAGGCCCAGAGACACAGTCTTAGCATAGTGGCTATGTTTACGCAACTGGACCCAGAATTTGTAACTCTCTCCTGAACTCATCCTATTTGATCTTCGATGGCGTTGACCCCGGCGGCCGACCCCTGGTCCCCTCGACTCGCCCCTGATGACTGACCTCTCTGGGCGAGGTAGTCCCGGTAGTTGCGTGTCAGCAGTGTATAGAGCAGTGGATTGACGCAGCTGTTTCCGTACGTCAGGCAGGTGACGAAGAAGTTGACGTAGGTGTGGGCAGCGGCCGACAGCGAGCGAAGCGACTCGGACGAGAAGAGCTTTGCCATCTGCCAACCCCAGAACGGCAGGAAACACGCCCAGTACGCCACCACGATGCAGAAGATCATTCCCACCACCTTGTGCTTTAGTCGGCGCCTGCGAGCGGACGACGATGATCCGTGGGTCAGGTTAGCCTGGGCGGCCCAGTAATGCCGGGCGAGACCAGTGTAGAGTCCCACCATCAGCAGGCCGGGCAGGAGCATGCTGGTGAAGAACAGCGCGGTCAGATATGCCTTGAAAGCCTCGGGTGTCCATGTTGGGAAGCAGATGCGTTTGACGAGGCCCACCATACTGGGACGTCCCTCGCGGAGATGGATCATCACCATCATAGGGAGCGTCAATACGAATGCTGCCGCCCAGATTCCCAACGCCATCAGCCAGTGATTACGTGTGTTCGAGCGACGGGCTCGGAATGGAGCGGCCACGGCACGGTAGCGCTCCAGACTCATGGCCACCAGCACAAACACGCTGGCATGCATGGTGAGCAGATCCAGGCTCAACAGCAACCTGCAGCCCATTTCCCCAAAGAACCAGTCATGGGCGAAGTAGGTGCAGACCACGAATGGGATGGTGCCCAGATAGAGCAGATCCGCCGCCGCCAGATTGAGGATGAAGACATACATGGAGCCGGTGCGCCGCAACGTGGCCGATCGCATGATGGCGAGGGTGTACAGGTTTCCCGTCATGCCCAAAACACACATTGTGACAAGGGTGGCGCCCATGAGCGGAGTGACCCAAACTACTCCCACACTTCCGACTGCGGTGCTGCCGTTGGGCGAGTTACTCATCATAAGAAGATCTGGGGGAAATATATCAATTCAAATGTTTCCTATAAAACAGAGCTGTATTCGTTTCAATGGTTTCAAGAAGAACCTCTAACATCAATGGAATCTGTCCACTGCACCAATGTTCTTTATAGTGGAAAAAAAGAGAAAAAGATGTTCTTCACATGAAGACAAACATGGTTCATCAAACAATTGATCACTGGAATCTTCCAAAAATCAATCTTCGTTACTTATCGTGAGAAGATCCGGGAGAAATGCATAAATTCAAATGGTTCCTAATAAAACTGAACCTTGTTCTTTATTGGAATCAATGGTTCAAAGAAGAACCTTTAACATCCATTGAACTTCTCCAATGCACAAAATGTTCTTTATAGCGGATAAAGGTTATTAAGTGTTCTTTACATGAAGACAAAAATGTTTATTTTAAGAACTGATCACTGAAAGCTTCCCAAAATCATTCTTTTCTGGCATCATTGCTGTTAGGCGAGGATCTGGAAGAAATAAATTCAAATGTTTCCTGTAAAACTGAGCTCTTTGTTTCACTTCTTCATTGGCACTGATGGTTCCATGAAGAACCTTTAACATCCATGGAATGTACTTTATAGTGGAAAAAGGTTCTTTAGATAATTCAAATGTTCTTCAAATGAAAATAAAATTTAATAAAGAATTGTTCACTGAAAAGTTCCCAAAATGGTCCTTCTGTGGAACTCCTGTGAAAAACACCTTTTGGAACGTTTAGTTATAAGATTGCTTTTATGACGGAAAACGGAGAGAGAAGCTTCTTCAAACATCACAGCACTAAATGAACACGGAGCAACAGACTGACAAGTCCTTCTGTAACAAGTCCTAAACATACCCATGATCCAACTCAGGACTGTGGTAAAATAAACCTCCGTTCATGTCCATGCAGATGTTCCTCTGATGTTCTTCGCTGTATCCATGCAGCTCTGAGCGTGTGCCTTCAGCTCTTTGTGTTTGGTTGCTGTATGCGTCTTTGTTTCTGTCGTGTCTGCAGGTTTCTCTGATGTCCGTCTCTTCTCTCTCTTTCTCTCAGGTGAGTGTGATGTGACGTTCAGCGTTTCACACACCCCGGTCATGAGCAGCACTCAATAATCTTCCATTCACACTCACGTTCAAACACACAGCACACACATGTCCACTAATATCCTCCTCCAGCTCACATGACCAGTCAAAACCAGACCTCAAACACATGGTTAGATCAGTACTTTATTGAAAAGCTGCACCAAACCCTGAGGGATGATAATACTACAGGAAAAGATAGTTCTGTCAAGATTTAGTCACCCTCAAGAGAAGAATCTTCTCTTCCAGTGTAGCTCTGAAATCTCATTTGTGGCCATGTATATTGAACGGTCATGTGACACACTAGAACCAATGAGATTTGAAAGCTGCAGTAGATTTACAGTGACTTGTATTTCAGTCTGTTCATCACGCAAACCATCATATGATGGAAAACCTCAAAAATACAGTCTTGCAAAATTATTCTTTTTTTTTTAACTTTATGCTATAATGCTTCATTTTATTGTATTTTTTTCATATCAGTATATATAACAGTAACAAGATGTGCTAAAAAACTAAAGGGTGTGAATATTTTAGAAAGACATGATGGATAGTTTTATGACACTTATAAGGTTTGTGGGCTTATTTGAGGTTAAACATGGTCACCATAACCTGTCATTATATGAAAAAGAGCAGCGCGAACATTCTGCTAAACATCTCATTTTGTAATCCATAGAAGATAGAAACTCATTCAGGTTTGGAATAACATTTGGTTGAATAAATAATGACAGGATGATATTTTTTAATATTTTTTGACTGAACTGTCTCTTAATATGTGAATAAAAGGAGGTTTAGAATTAGAGAGTTGACTTTCAATAATGTGTTGCAAATCGTTATAATTGTTCATGTTCATGTGAAGGGTCAGTGGTTAAATCTCCCCACTAGATGGAGCGGCTAATCCTAAAAAAAATAATAATAATAATAAGATTTTAAAAAACAAGATTTGGTAGCGAACAGTTTGTGGAAAATGCAGACATGCAAATATAACGTCATGGGGATAAAATATAATATATGGAGATATACTGTAACGTTATGGGGATAAAATTCTTAAAAGATGTAATGATACAGAATCATAGTACAGTATACAAACAAATACTTAGTGTAAAACAACTTAAAAGCACAAATATCCGAGGCACAAGCGTTGAGATCTGTGGCCGGTCAGCTGCAGAGGTCACAGGTGAAAGGTCAGAGGTCACGCCGAGGGTTCCGTAGGCCATCAGTGTTTGTGTTTGAAGTAGGCCTCCACTGAAAAACACAGCAGCACTCATGTTGTGGTGTTCACACTCATATGTGTGTGTGCATCTGTGTTTGTGCATGCATGCGAGTGTGTGTGTGTGTGTGTGTGTTTGTGCATGCATGCGAGTGTGTGTGTTTGTGTATGTGTGCGAGTGTGTGTGCACGCGCATGCATGCATGTGTGTGTGTGTGTCTGTATGCATGTGTGTGTGTGTTTGTGCATGTGTGCGAGTGTGTGTGTTTGTGTATGTGTGCGAGTGTGTGTGCACGCGCATGCATGCATGTGTGTGTGTGTCTGTATGCATGTGTGTGTGTGTTTGTGCATGTGTGCGAGTGTGTGTGTGTGTGTGTGTGTCTGTGCATGCATGTGAGTGTGGGTCTGCATGTGTGTGTGTTTGTGCATGTGTGTGAGTGTGTGTTCACGTGCATGCATGTGTGTGTGTCTGTGTGTGTTTGTGTGTGTGTGTGTGTGTGTGTGTGCGTGCATGCAAGTGTGTGTGTGGTGTTACCTGTGTACTCCTGTGGGCTCATGGGAGTGCTGATGACTGCATTGAAATGGCTCATCCAATCCTTTTGCTCCGTATCAGTTTCACAGGTGAACAGGAAGCTGCGGTCGGGTGTTTCTATGGTGATGCCGTACTGCCACGATCCGTTGTAGTGGGTCCCGGCTGGGAGTCCGATCGTAATGCGGTATCCGTGATCTCTGTGTCCCAGGAACACCTCGCCTTTAGCAAACGCATCCTGCCAGACACAAGAGAAACTCAAGTTTATGACGCTGCTGCTTTCAGATTTGACAAGTTCTCGTTCCTCATTCAAGCTGAAGCTGTATTTGAACTGTTGCATCACTTGTTCTGCAGACGCTGTCTCTGATAGACATTTATCTTTGTACTAGATTACTATCATAACTTTGTGCGAGTTATTTCTTACAATAAAGGACACCGTGACACAAAACACATGAAATGGGCTGTATTGTGTATAATTTTCTCATTTCTTAATGCAATTTCTTATTTTAATGTTAATTATTTTATGTAAGAGTAATTGACTCTGAAAGTGTGTAGTTTTTGAACTATAATGATATTTTGTCTTCACTCATTTAAAATGGTCTTAAGTGCAAATATGGCAAATCATCTCAATTACTACATGTATGGTCATAAAAATGGCACGCACATTAATATATATATATATTAGGGATGCCACAATTCTCAATATAATATTGAACCGTTCGGTACGACATCCACGGTTTCAATACGTTTTTTCCGGTTTTACGTTTTAAATAATTTAAGTTTGTTTTATTTCTCTCCGAATTTACTGTTTGTGTGTGCCTGGTCTACGAGCTGAGAGGAGGAAACTCCTCCCCGCGAGTAAATATTTAGGGGGCGCTGAACCATTATTCCAATCCACACTTTAACATGGCGAGTGGCGGTGAAGTGAGGCTACAGTACGAGGAAGCGCCGGCGTCTTTCAAATCCGTAGTGTGGAGACATTTCGGTTTTGCCGTCGACTATAACGCCGAGGAAGAAAAAACGGTAAACAAAAAAATGACTGTCTGCAAGCATTGTTTTACACGTGTAGCCTACTCAAACGGTAACACTTCCAACATGACTGCACATCTGCGGCGCCATCACCCAGCAATATCACTGTCTGAAGGCAGGATAGCAGAGCAGGTAATAAAGTCCTCCAAATAACAACAGACCCTCTCCGAATTCCTTCCAGCATACATACCCAACTGGTTCCGAGAAACACATAAAAATAACAAAGGCAGTGGGGGTGTTCATTGCGAAAGATTTGCAGCCGTTTTCGGTGACTGGAGATGCAGGCTTTTGTCATCTTATAAAAACTCTCGATCCGCGTTACAGACTACCGTCTCGCACTTTTTTCAGCACCGAGATAATTCCCGACCTCTATGAAAAGACGTGCAACAGTATTGTGCACGAATTGCCTAAAGCACAGAGCCTTGCTCTGACCACAGATGGTTGGACCTCGCGGGCAACCATGAGTTACCTCACTGTAACTGTTCACTACATGTCGGATTGGGAAATGAAAAGCGCTGTACTCCAAACGCGTCCCCTATACGAAGGTCATACAAGCGCTCGTTTGGCAGAAGAGTTGACAAACCCAGTGAATACGTGGAAGCTGAGGAGGCCAAATATGTTACTCCCAGTCACCAAAGATAACGCTCCGAATATTGTGAATGCAGTCCATGAAGCTGATGGGCTGGGGCCACAGATAAGTTGTTTTGCACATGTTGTAAACCTAGCAGCCAAGAAAGCAGTGTCAATCAACACAGTGTCCCGCCTCCTGGGGAGGGTAAGAAAATTTTGACTTTTTTTCACAAAAGCACCAAAGCCCACCATGTTTTGACTGTGAAGCAGGAGATGTTAAACTTGCCCAGACACAAGTTAATTCATGATGTCACAACTCGGTGGAATACAGTACATGACATGTTGGAAAGATACACAGAACAGCAGCCCGCCATCTATTCTGCCTTACTGGACAAAGATCTGAAGCTGTCTGTCAAGAACGTAACCATGTTAAATGACAGTGAACAGAAACTTGCAGAAGAACTGATTCAGGTCCTCACACCACTGAAAACAGTGACAACTCTCATGAGCAGTGAAACAACCCCCACTATATCAATGATCCTTCCTCTGAAAGAGATGATTCTCAAATTCATGTCACCAGGAGACCAGGACAGTGCGACAGTCAAAGAAGTCAAAGCAGCCATTATAAATGACCTGGCAAAGAGGTACACTGACACTGATTACCTCCAAATTGCCACAGCCCTTGACCCCAGGTTTAAATCCCTGCCTTACCTTGATGAAGACTCTCGCGATAAGCTCTACAGGAATATCATCCATGAAATTCTGGAGCATGAACAGCAGGTACTATTTGATTTGTTTTTGGTTTTTATCGTTTGTTATTTTGATTGTTTTATCTATTTAGATGTTTTTTATATATTGTGTCCTTTTCACTGATCAATATAATTTCACATTTGTCATATGTTACACTGGAGGTGGTTGTGGTTCTGAGCTGTGTGTGCTTATATGTGTAATAATTATACTAAAGGATCATTCTCTTTGATGCAAAGGGTCTAGTGCAGAATCCTGTGCCCTCCACAGATGAAGACAATCCATCCTCTCCCCCTCCCAAGAAGAAGACCGCAATGTCAGAGGTATTTGGGGAGCTTTTCAAAACTGAGGAACAGCAGGGTAAGCCATTTCCCCAGATCATTGAGGAGGAAGTCACCACGTACAAATTAGCAGACTGTATTCATGTGGATGCTGATCCATTCATATGGTGGAAAACAAATGAATGCAAGTTCCCCCATGTAGCAAAAGCTGCACAACAACAACTCTGTGTCCCAGGAACCTCTGTTGCGAGTGAGAGAATTTTCTCCACTGCTGGGGACATTGTAAGTGTAAAACGCTCTCGCCTTGCTGCAGAGAATGTGGACAGGCTTATCTTTTTACAGAAGAACCTCAAAATTCAAGAATAGATAGCTGACCTAAGTCAAATTGCACTTTACATTCTGAATAAAGGATACTGTACTGGAGTACTGTTAAGGTTAATTAAGATGGTTTATGTTTACTGAAGTACAAGTATGTTTATTTGAAATGGTCAATTTATGTTTACTAACTTGACATGTATGCTTATTTTCAAAATTTAGGAATTTATGTGTTCCCCAGTTTGTACATGGGCTACCAGCAGCTGTGTGATGTTTAAAAAAAAAATAATAATAATTATATTATACAATACACTAGGAACTAGTGGGCCTTTCTTTGCTCTTAAGTAAAATAAAGGAGTATTGCAATAAAAATATATTTTTTTTCTTCTTAACCTTTTACTGTTCTTATTGCCTAAGCATAGAATAAACAGAAATACACTCTTATGTGTCAAGCCATCAGAACCGAACCGAAAACCGTGGTTTAAAAACCGAGGTATGTATTGAACCGTGGGCTAACCGTATTGTTGCATCCCTAATATATATATATATATATATATATATATATATATATATATATATTTAAAATATATTTATTTAATATAAATATTTATATATATATGTTTAAAATCTATATAATATTTTATTTACTGCAATTTACTACGAATAAATTGCAGTAATTAACTGTATATACCAATATACCTATTTCTTTACTACAAATTGGTTTATAGTTCTTTGTTGATTTTTAAACCAAAAACAAACCAAATTTTGTTCAATTTAACAGAATACTGGTTAACAATATAATATACCAATTTAAAACATTATTTTTAATATATATATATATATATATATATAAAAACAGAAACAGAGCTGATCTCAGAGTCACTCAATCTGACAGTTTGATTGCTGGGATTGCGAGGGACGTCTCACCAGAGGATCTTTGAAGTACATGAGCCGCCGGTGATCCAGCGTGAACCAGCGCTTCTTAAAGCCTTCTGTTTGCTGCAGAAACACAAACCAGCTCAATGTCAATCAGAACAGACCGTGCAATGTCACAATGCATTATGAATGCTCTTTCCTGCTGTTGTTAAATATAGTCAAACCAATTTTTTATTTTATTTTTTATTTTACTAGTGGGTGCAGGACACTAGTTCATTTATGTAAGAGAGGATATCAAAATAAAGAATATATATATATATATATATATTCTTTATACCCAAAGATTCTTCATACAGTGGACTACCAGGTAAAACTTGGGGACCAAAAATGATTCAGACACTTTGACCTGACCATGTTTTGCTTAAGTGTTTTTTCTTTAATTGCTAATGCACTCTTTTAACAGCACAGACTGAACAGAATGAAGCATCGCTTTGTAATTGGTTGAGCTAAATTGGTATTATCTAATTGTGCAATTAAATGTAACAGCTGAATAATTTTTGGTTGATTGTAATCCATTACATACCTTTCTATCACATTGCCA